>NW_006238955.1:144795-206442 GCF_000226075.1 Solanum tuberosum
GGATCACTTGTGGTCCTAGGTCCCGTGTCCGCGTCTCGGGGGTAGCTTCGGGTCATGACAAGTATCGATCAGGAATGAATTCTACATTGTAACTAAACTTTTCAATGAGGTGTTTATCGAAAGCGTTCCAACTTGGCGACTGCTTGATTTCTTGAGAAATATACCTTTCAAAAGCTTCTCCTTTCAGGCTTCGACTAAAGGGACGCGTTTACAAAGTCTCATCTTTTCAAACTCCCACAAATTGGTTGCAATATGCCCTCAAATGAGCAAAACGATTTTCAACTCCACTACAAATGTCAAATTTTGTCACTTTAAAACTTTCCGGGAGGTCCAAATGTGGATGAATGCACAAATCTTCATAGTTCAACCCTACAACGTTTGGGGTGTATTGAAAGTCCTTCATTGCATTCAAAACTTCCTCTCTGATGCATTGCTCAATCTTTCCTTCTACGACCTTCCACTCATTCTCCTTCATTTCATAACAATCGAGTGGAGGGTATGATTCTGGTGATATTGTAATATGAAAAATTGTTTTTAGAGGTGTGGGTTGAGTGGTAGGTGGGTTTTGGACAATTTGAGTAGGAATTGGAATAATGAGAGGAAAATTCTGGAGATTGGCGGTATTTGGGTTTTGAGGATTAGGTAGCTTTTGGTGTGAAGAGCTAGCATGATGCGGGTTAGCAATGGTTGGGTTAATGATGGGAGGTTTTGGATTTGTAGCGGTGGTTGAATTGTTTGAAAAACGTTCAGAGGTTTGATCTGAAGTAGGAAAATGGAGTGGAGGTCTTCTGTTGTCTGGAGTAGGAGTGTTGGCAACAATAGCCAAATTCGTAAAATCTTGGGTCTTATCCATTTCAACCCTCATTTCAACAATTTGTTGGAACAATTGTGGAATCAACTTGTTCTGTTCAACAATGATAGGGTCATTCAAGGATTTTTCAATCAAATCAACGTTTTCAGCATCTTCAACCACTTTTTCTTTGCCTTTTGACAAACTTTGGTCAGAGAAGGAATCTTTGGGATCTTTAGACCTCGTGAAGTATGGATGTTCTGCCATTTTCTCAACACAGATAAGTTTTTGAGTACCTGAAAGGAAAATAACTCAAAAGATAAACGTGTTAGTCTATGTCGATGATAAACTATACAAAATATCACACACATGATCACAAACACATAAGAGTTGCTCCACTTGAAGCCCACAAATATAGAAAGGTGACTAAATAGACATGAATTTGTCTATTTGATTTTGGAATTAGTGAATTAGAAAAGTGGACTTGCGTGGAGTCAATGGCCTTTTGTATATGTGATTGACATACTTTTGATTTTTGATTGAGGGGAAACTCTAATTTGCTTGGAAGAACGGGAAAATAGAATTTTTCAAAGATGGGGACCGAGTCTTGAAAGACTGCATACGCATCTCACGGAGGAGAATTCAGGTCCTACGTAGTTCAACCTGTTGAATCTTTTTTCGAATTGAGATAGAGGGTTAACCCTTTTTGAAAGATGAATTTCGAATTTTTTAGGGAAACTAAAGACTCGAAGAGTATTTGGATGCACTTTCGATAGTGACGTGATATTTGTGCTTAGGGGTTCTAAGAACAATTCGAAGATGAGTGAGTTAGAATATCTCCAAATAAAGCAACATATTCACACAAGAAGTTATAACACATAAGCAAGTATTACGCGTTCTAAACAAATATATGACCCTTTGTGCCAATACAAACTTTGTGAATAAACTAAATGGGGATACATTATAGGGAAAAGGGATACAAATAATCAGTCTCACACAAGACAATCCTAAACTATGCCTCCATGGAAGGTTTTTAGTTCTCGAGCTTCTTGTCGTCTTCGAGTGTCAATGCCTTTGGATGGACTAGTAGCTTGTAAAACTATTTTTTCAACTAGAATAAGCTATAATCTACCTCTTACCTGGGGGACAATGAGTTTTTAAAGAATATATACATCCTTCAAATTTAAACACATAAGTATGAACGTCCGTTTAGGCCGTGAGTCAATTTAGACTCAGGGTGGTCTTTCTAATGGGACCAACACACCTTGGGTGTTGGGTCATCTTAGTTCAATGCGCTAAAAGGGATTTGGTTTCGCTCTAGGCTAGTTGACTAAGAGTGGGTTTACTAGACACAAGGTTCCCAAGTGGACAACTCGAGTGAGAAGGCTACGCGGTCACACAGAAAAAGATTCGGACACCCCACGCATATGCCAACTCTCCTAACTTTTGAGATTTTGAAAGAAATTTGTGGGTGTGCAAAACACACCTCACGTGTACGTGTGATTGTGTGAATTTTCCAGAATTGGAGAAAGTATGAACAAAATTACAGTTTATAAAGCAGTAACAAATATACAATTTATGAAAAACAATAACAAATAAGCAGTTTATATCACATAAACATGAAAAATAAAGCATTAGGCATGTAAAATATAAGCAAACAAGTAAACATATGTTAAAAACCTTAATAATTAATCTAAGTCTGTTATGGTTAGAGCCTATTAAATCCCCAGCAGAGTCGCAATTTCTGTTACGCCGTAATTTTACTATCTTTAGAGAAATCACTTTCGAAATGTTCTAAGCATAAAATAATTGAAGAAAAATACTTAGAAAATAGTCACCACTTAATTTTTTTTAAGAAATTAAGAAAACTTAATTTAAAAAGACTCTAATATATTAAGTCTTTATAAATTTAGAGAAAATGAGTAAGAGGTTCTTATTTACGCTTCAAGAAGGTTTTTAAGGCATTTGAAGCGCCCGCTAACACGTGGTTATCCATGACTTGGTTAAAATATTTTTGACCCTTTTTTAGGAAAATGATTTAACATAAAAAATATAATAATTTACAATATTCTATTAACTTTGAAAAAATAGTTAAACAACGAATAATTTTTTAATTTTAAAGAAAAGATGATATTAATTGAAATATTTGAATTAAATTGCTAATGATTAGAAATTTCAACAAAACTAGACTAATCAGAATTTATTTTTTAAATGATTTTAATAATAATTTGAACCAATTTAATTAATTAAAGTATGAAAACTATTTTTAATTAATTGAAGAATAAGTATAACGTTTTTGACTAAATATATTCAATAAAGTATAAGAGTTGATAAAAAATAAATTATATTAAAATAAACTAACATAAAGAATATGGTTCGTCTTTTGGTGATTTAATTAAGTTAAAACCAAAACAAATAAAATCAGAGTTAATAAAAACAAACAATAAATAATCACGATTAAATAAATTAGGAGAGTAAGGGAGAAATTGAATTTGGGTCTTTTTGGGCCAAATACCCTGCAACTTTTGGGGTTTAACCCAATTCTCATTTTTGTATACATAAGTTGTATATCGGTATATATCAGATGTATATAACCCGTTTTTCTATTTTCCGAAACCTGTACATCAACTCCAAAGACTTGTTCTTCGATTTTTCACTGCTGGCTGACTCGACAAGAACAAGATTTGAGCCTCCTTGGCTAAAAAATGCAATGTACTGGGGAAATGGAGGAGTCCGGTGGACTAGGGGGAAGATTCATGCAAATGTAGAGAAGGAACAGACAGGAAAGTGCAACATATAATAATATATGACTACAAACTAACATTTAAACAATTAAGTTAGTAGACAAGTTATTGCAGATTTTAATCAACATATATAAAACAAGAAGAGCTAGCATAAATATAACCACAAACAAGACACAGACTTAAGAAAACAAATAGGAAGAGATTTATGAGTTAAACGAAAGAGGACACCAATGAGTATTTAATTTTAGAAAGATGGCTATTACCCATAATCTAGTCATAAATATTAACAACAAAACTAAAATACCACATAGAAGCAGGAAATAATTGAATTTCAAAAATAAAGAACTACTAACAATAAAATTTGCTTGACTTTTACACATGGATAAGGAAGACAAACCAACACTAACAACTTCTACAAAAGAGTAGGGGAAGAAATGAACATGTTTGTCATTTTCTCAAAGATACGAATCCAAACAGTAAGTTTATCATGCAACTAAATGATAAAGAATATTTTTCAAATTGAGCTAAACAAAGAAATTACAGAGCCAAAACATTTAGAGCTAAACTAAAAGCAATGTTAAAAGAACCAACACAAATTAAAACTTTCTAAGATATCAGATTGTAAGACCAAGGTTAGCAGCATAAACGAACTTGGCTCTCTCCAAGCATATTCGAAACTAAAACGACTCAAATTCTTATAGGTTAAAAGGTAATCCAAAGAAAAGACCCAAACAAGGACGTAAGACTGGCTTTAAGAGACTAGATAGCAACCTCAAACTTGAACAAGACAAGAGAACATCCATCACACTCTTCCATGGTCTTGACAAAAGAAAATAACGACAAATAAGTCTTAATCAGGAAACACGAATAGGCTGTGGAGAAACATACGATTAAGGTCATCAAGGTAGTTGAGATGAGAAACAACAAGCACACACATAACTCGATATCTCAATATGAACAAGACTTAACATAAGGCAAAAGAAGGAATAAAATGAACAAAAATCTTAAATTTTAATCCATATCTGTAATGCCACAACCTGTTATCAGCAAGAAGTAGCGTTTAGCTAAGTTCAAATGCCAAAACGACAAACTCATACTATCATCACGACTCAACTCCGAAACCATTTGAACCAGATCGTATAAAAAAAAATAAACACCAACGACTGCTATATAATCACGAATGAAGGAAAATTTCAACACATCAGAATATTATCTTGGAAACAAAAGAGGAAAAGAGCATCATAAAGGAGAAATAATTTTACCTATTCGAGGGCAGCGAATTGAGACGACGAGCTTAACCATGAAGAACTACCACCATTGTGAGCCGATTTCAATTAGCTCTGAAAAATAAAAACAACTTCAAATTCGAATAGAATAGACTGAAACTCTCTGTTTTTTTTTTCACTCTTTCAAGTTGTTCTCTCTGTATTTTTTTTTGTCTCTATAAATTATCTCCTATCAATTTCTCCCCCCTTTCAATGAAAAATAAGGAGGCTATTTATAGAGGGATGAAAGGGCAGATTTAGGGGGGAAATTCGTTGAGCAAAAATTCATAATCTTTTGAATTTCTTCCATTCTTTTCAAAGGCAAACAGTGGAAGAGATGGGTGATTTCTGAAAAAATGGGAAAAGGGAACGTCGATGTTGATGGGTCTGCGGATTTCTCGCCGAGTTTGTTGGGATTTTCTGGGTCGCGTCTGGAAGAAAAAAGAAGAAAACGCATACAGGGTTCTCAATTTCGTTGCTCGTTCACGCATTTCTGGGTCGAATTCTCACGTGAAGAAGAAGAGTGTTGGGGTCGGGTCGTCGTTGTATGTTGAATTGTTGGTGGATAATTGCTGGGTTTCTTTTGTGAGAAATGGAAGTGGGCCTCTAGGTTGATTTGGGGAATTAATCTGATGGGTATATGCTGGTTGTATTGCAATGTATGAGTTGTTAATTGGGTCAATGAAATCGGCCCAATTTGGTTGAAAGGTGAGCTGAATATTGAGGTTTGGAGTTCTGGAATTGGCCAAATGTATTGTAAATGTAGCCCATTAAAATTTAAGAAGTAGCCAAATTGAGTTGATTCAGCGAATTCGGCTAAAATTTAAATAGGATGAATTAATTTAATTAATTAACGAGCTTTTTAATCTTAATGAAATATAATAATTAATTTAATTACAAACTAATTAACTCAGAATTATAACTATAACTTAAGGTAAATTGATAAAATATTTAACTAAAAAATGTAAAATCTTTTGTGATGATTTTCAAAATATTAATAAAATATACTAATTGTATACATAACTATATAAAAACACGTATATTGTTTAAAAATTATAAAAATGATACAACTATTTAAAATAACTTGAAAACTATATTTTTGAAATTTTATAAAACTACCTATTTTAAAACATTTGAAATTGAAGAAACTCGATGATTAATATACAATGTAGAGGTCCAAAATTGGGTGTCAACAGTATTAACTGCCACATATGATGTCAAGTAAAAAATAGTGTTTAAAATATTTTGTTTTGATAAGTTCAGGGGTTCATATGACAAAGGAGCAAGTAGAATGGTTCATAATACAAACACATACAAGTATAAGGGTCCACCAGACCATTTCACCTAATAGTAGTAGTAGTAGTAGTAGTAATAGTAATAATAATCTTCTATCTATATATAATAGGAGAAGAAAAAGTGCCACATGGTAGCACCACAAAATTTAATTTTAAATATTTTAATGTGTGTTTGTTAGTTATTTTCAATTAAAATTTAAAATGTGAAAAAAGATTAAACGGATTTTTGTTTAGGATTAGAAATACTTGTTTCTATCCTTTTTATTTTAAAAATAATTAAATGTACCTTTAATAGTTGCATTTTAATTATTTTAAAATTTTGTATTTATTGCAAAATAAATAATCAGCAATTCTTTTAATTTGTTAAAAATGCAATCAATTATAAGAAGAAGAATGTTAAATATAAACTGTCAATTTGTTTTAAATGTGAAAGTTGAGAGTTTGAAATTTATTTAAATTATAATAACATTTATCAATTAAATTCGTTTTTTAAATATAAACAAAAATAAAAAAAGTTCCAAGCAGTTACAACAAAATATATTGAATGAGACACTGTAAATTTTAGCAGATCTTTAAAAAAAACATGAATGGTTTAAATTCATAAAAGAATTTAAAAAATAAATTTTAAATTTCAGTAAAATTGAAACACACATAAACAGTTTGCACATCTCTGTAACAACTGTGTTCACTGTTCACGGTAAAAAAAAACGGTTACAAAAGTGAAACTATTTATATATACTACAGTGATTAAGAAAATACACTAACTGCAGACCATTCTTTTAACTTTCTTTTGTATCACTTTTTGTTCTTCTTTTATCTTATCTTATTTATATTGTCGTTGTTCTTTATTTTTGTTAAAATTGTTCAATTTAAATGTTAATCTCTATATTATTTTTAGTGTGCGTGTGTCGAATTCAAAATTTGAGATTTTAATATTAGGAAGGTAAGTATTTATAAATTTTTATTTTAGGATTTAACAAGTTTGTTCACTGTATTAATTCATGTCTCTTTTTTTTTTAATGTTGATTTTCAATCTTAGCACAAGATAAATTAGTAATGATCACAAATTTGATACAAAATTTTAACATATGGTTTTATTTGATTATAATTCTTTTTTATAGATACAAACCCCTCTTTTATGAAAATTAAAAGGAATTATTATATGTATAATGTGAAATCATGAAATGCTTGATTATGTTTATCAAGACTTGTACCAATAAGAGGTTTAACATCAGTCCTCTAATAAGTATTTTGGCTTAATTAATTGTGCAGATATAATATTTGTGTTTAAGTAAAATTTTACTTGCTTTTTCCGTATTCCTTTTAAAAAAATCACAAAAATTAATTACTATTGGTTTCTTTTTGTATGTTGTTTAGAGCATCGAAATTTCTTTTAGTTTCTTTTTGTATAAGGTAATATTTACACTTAAAGGAATAGCCAATGATATCAAGTTAATAAATAATATTTAAAAAATTGAAATAATTATATAATGTAACAACAATGTGCAAAAATCAATTTTTCTTTTGATAATATTAAAAGGTTATGCGCATGACATTAAACAAAAATATTATTTTTATAAGTAATGACAATTTTTTTTTTAAAAACTAACATCAATGCACTTAGTAATTTTACAACAAGGTAAAAACAAAAGAATAAAAAATAAAAAAAACAAATAGAATTAACTATTTTATTAGAAAATATATTTAGAAATGCCATGATACAAAATAAATAAAAAGTAAAATAGATAACGAAAATGTCACGTCCCAGACCGTCGTGATTGACACCCACACTAACCCATCCGGTGGGATAACAATTACTACAACACTTCTAACAAATTTTACGAGAATTAAGGCATTTATAGATACCGAAGCATATTTAAATGCAGAAATAAACTGGAGTTCCCATAAACTCTGAAAGTTTTGACAAACTATTACTAAACATTTGCGGAAACAACGCCTAGAACTTGAAAGTCAATGTACCAAAACATATAAAGTACAACAAGTCTAAGAAAAAGTGTACAACCCCAACCAAACATAGGCATATCTAGAGTACTAATCTAAGTCCGAAGAAAATGGACTAAGTTAAAGAAGAACTCATGGCAGCCTGGAAGAACTGGCTCACCCTTGAATTCGGTCTCAATCATTGATCTCCTAGCTGAGGTCTATCAATAGCCGCTTGAAGATGCCCTGTACTCAACAAAGAACGAGCAAGTGCAGTATCAAACATGACATGTACAGAATATATCCACAGTTATCATTTCAAGAGCAATGCACAAATCCACATTCTCAATAACAAGTAAATATGACAATTCAATGGTCCTCTTATGGAACCCATACCCAAACTGTTAGTGTGCCGGAACGTGGCATCCGATCCCAATTAGTGTGCTAAAATGTGACACCCGATCCAACATATATGCCGGAACGTGACACCCAATCCAATATATGTGTCAGAACGTGATACCTGATCCAATCAACACAATCACATTCACACTCATAATGTACATACTCATAATCATACAATCAAGTGTTGATTCATGACATACAATTGGTTATTCATATTCATTTGATTAGGTTTGATCAACAACGCTACATTCACATACATACATGCATTACAATGAAGAAATTACCAACATACATCATACAAAACATGAAATCAAACCATCACCTACCTCGAAACCAAGCTTGAATCCCCCTAAGGCACTTGAATCTTCCCTTTTCAGATTCTTTCTGCTTTTTCGTGGTCTAAAACAATAAATTAATGCAAGGATCAATAAATGAGGCCTAATTACCCGGATTACAATCGAAATCACAAACCCTATGCCAAACCCATGATCCTAAGGTGTAGCTAGGGCTTTTCCCCCACCATCAATTCAGTCCAAAACCCTCCCCCAATAATAATTTCCCATGAAACTAAGTTCTAAGGATCGAAAAACGGAATAGGGAAGTAAAATCCTTACCTTTAACACCAAAAGTCGTGGAAAAATGTCAAGAAATCGCCTGGGGTCGTCTCTTAGATCTCAAGAACGAAACATGTAGAAAAATAACATTTTTGGGGTTTTTCCCCAACTTAATTCGCGACCAAGCCGCTACGGTGGACTCCATCCTGCCACAGCGTTCTCGCCTTGGCGGTAATACTCTCGCCACAACGTCTTACACGGAGACAGAGTCAGAATTTGAGTTCCAAACCCACATTTCACAATACCCTTCAACTCATGACATTCAAAAACTACCCGTTCACGCTAAGGTCAGTTTCGAGAGTTCTACTTGCTCGAATTCGATTCCGTAAAGTCGTACGGGTTCCTTAATGTCTTAACTATCCATTCATGTGATCAGATTCATTATTCAATCTATCATTCATTACCAGATTTTTCAAGACTTCGAAAGACTCAGATTTCGTCCAAATTTGGACTAGGCTAGGAATTTTCAAGATATGACAAAAAGTTTTTCTGGCCCCAATTCTTTCCCCATTGGATTTTCTATAACGACGGGAACAAGTCATTGCAATAGATACCAATTTATCCATCAGTCTTCCCCGAGTGACAAACTAGGAAAAATGGGCTAAAGTAAGATTAGAGTAGTATCTGAATTGCCGAATAACTGGGGATACTTGTCTCGCATGTCCTTTTCAGTTTCTCAAGTAGCTTCCTCAACCGAACGATGCTTCCATTGAACTTTCACAAACTTAATCTCCATAGTCCTCAGCTTCCGAACATCACGATCAAGAATTGCAATCGGTTCCTCCTCATACTGAAGGTCCATGTCTAACAACACTGAGTCCCACTTTATAATGTAATCTTTGTCCCCATGATACTTCTTCAACATGGACACATGAAACACTGGATGAACTCCAGATAAGCTAGATGGTAAAGCCAATCTATAAGCCACTAGCCCTACACTGTCAATAATCTCAAATGGGTCAATGTATCGAGGACTAAGCTTACCCTTCTTACCGAATCTCATAACCCCCTTTATGGGTGATACTTTTAGAAGAACTTGTTCACCAGCCTGAAATGTCATGTCCCTTACTTTATGGTCTGCATAGTTTTTTCTGTCGACTTTGGGTTGCTAGGAGCTTAGCTTGGATGCTTCTTACCTTATCCTGAGCATTCTTCACCAAGTCAACCCCCAACGGTTTCATATCTCTGGCCTCAAACCATCCTATGGGTGATCTACATCCCCTCCCATAAAGTGCCTCGAACGATGCCATGTCAATGCTGGAGTGGTAACTGTTATTATAGGAAAATTCACACAACGGTAGGAACTTATCCCAATGTCCTCCAAAATCAATCACACATGCCCTCAACATGTCCTCTAACACTTGAATGGTCCTCTCTGACTGTCCGTGTGTTTGTGGATGAAAGGCTGTGCTAAAAGTTAGTTCAGTGCCCAATTCGTCATTTAATTTTCTCCAAAACTTGGGATTGAACTGCGTACCACGGTCTGAGATGATAGAAAGGGGCACCCCGTGCAGCCTCACTATCTCCTTCACATAAACCTTAGCCAACTGCTGAGCATTATAGTCTATTCTGACTGGAATAAAATGAGATGACTTAGTCAATCTGTCAACCACTACCCATATAGAATCAAACTTTCCCAATGTCTTGGGGAGACTAACCACAAAGTCTTTCCCCCTTCCATTCCAAAATTGGCATTCTCTGAAGCAAACCTGCAGGTTTTTGTTGCTCATACTTTTCCTGTTGGCAGTTTTGGCACTTAGACACATACTCAGCTATGTCTTTTTTCATGCCAGGCCACCAATAAAGTCGTTTCAAGTCTCGGTACATCTTGGTCACACTCGGATGAATAGAATATCGCGAACCATGAGATTCTGTCAATAATTTCTGAATCAATTCATCTACTCGAGGAACACAAATTCTTCCTTTAAAATTGAGCATACCCCCCGCATCGAGAGTTGTATCTTGTGCCTTGCCAGACACTGTTTTCCTTCTAAGCTCATTCAAATTGTCATCCTCAAACTGTTTAGCCTTGATCTCCTCAATGAATGTGGCCCTCACCTTAATGCTACCTAACACCCCACCTTTTTCTGAGATGCCCAACTGCATGAACTTAGATTACAAGGTTTGAATTTCCTTAGCCAAAGGTCGCTTGGATACATTCAAGAAAGCTAGACTACCCATACTTATCGCCTTTCGGCTCAAAGCATTTGCCACCATATTAGCCTTACCCGGATGGTATAGGTTGGTGACATCATAATCCTTAAGTAACTCCATCAACCTTCGTTATCTCAAATTCACATCCTTTTGAGTGAATACATGTTGTAGACTATGATGATCAGTAAATACCTCACACTTGACACCATAAATATAATGCCCCAAAATCTAAGTGCAAACATTACCGCTGCCAACTCTAAATCATGTGTTGGGTAATTCCTCTCATGCATCTTCAACTGCCGCGATGCATAAGCTATAACATTCTTATCCTGCATCAACACAATACCCAAACCCAAATGCAAAGCATGACAATAAACAATGAAATCTTTACCTTCCACCGGTAGTGCTAGAATAGGTGTTGTGGTTAGAAGAGTCTTGAGCTTTTGGAAGCTCTCTTCACACTTGTCAGTCCACTTGAAAGGTACCTCAATTTTTGTAAGCCTTGTCAAATGCGTGGCGATAGAAGCAAAATTCTTCACGAAACTTTGATAATAGCTAGCGAGGCCTACAAAACTCCTAACTTCAGTCACAAGCTAGGCCAGACCCAATTCTTAACCACTTCAATCTTTTGGGGATCTACTATTACCCCTTCCCTTGAAACTACATGCCCCAAAAAGGCAATTGAAGTCAACCAGAACTCACACTTAGAGAATTTAGCAAACAACTTTTGTCTCCCAAGAACACCTAGAACAATACGAAGATAGTCAGCATGCTCTTCCTTACTCTTTGAATAAACCAAAATGTCATCAATGAAAACAATAACAAACGAATCCAGGAATTGTTTGAACACACCATTCATCAAACTCATGAAAGTTGTAGGCACATTTGTCAACCCAAACGACATCACAAGAAACTCATAGTGCCCATAGCGGGTTCTGAACGCCGTCTTTGGTACATCCTAATGCCTAATCTTTAACTAATGGTAACCAAGCCTTAGATCAATCTTATAGAGAACTGATGCACTTTGCAACTGGTAAAAAAGATTGTCTATTCGAGGCAACATATACTTATTTCGAATGGTAACCCTATTTAATTGCCGGTAGTCTATGCACTTCCTCATACTACCATCATTTTTCTTAACAAACAAGACAGGAGCACCCCATGGGGAAGCATTAGGACGAATGAAACCTTTATCGATAAGTTCCTTAATTTGAGCATTAAGCTATCTTAACTCCACCAGAGCCGTGCGATAAGGAGGAATGGAGATGGGGCGGGTACCAGGTTCTAAGTCAATGCATAAATCTATGTCTCTATCCGAAAGCATACCATGCAAATTGGTAGGAAACACTTCTCTAAATTTTGACACCACATGAATAGACTCAATAGAGGGAGACTCTACCTCAACATCCCGAATTTGAGCCAAATATGCCAAATACCCCTTCCCAACCAATTTTCTAGTCCGAATGGAGGATATGACCTTAGCTCGCTTAGGGTTGTACACCCCTTCCCACTCAAACTTTTCCTTACCAGGGATCTCTAGAGTCACAAATTTCGTATTAAAATTTAACACAACATAATGGGAGGACAACAAAGTCATGCCTAAAATTATATCAAAATCTGACATATCCAAAATAACCAAATCATCCCAAGTCCGAAAACTATAAACAAGATAGGGCAAGCACGATACACATGGGTGACTATGAATGACTCTCCAACTGGGGTAGAAATATGGATGGAGACATAAAGTATATCACAAATCATATCAAAACCTAAGGCAAACTGAGTTGATACATATGAATAAGTAGAACCCGGATCAAATAAAACAGTAGCCATCCGGTCACAGACAAGAATAGTACTTGTGATCACTGCATTAGATGCCTCAGCCTCGGTTTTGCCCGAAAAGGCATAACACTGAGTCTGTCATCTTGATGGGCGACCTCCTTACCTGGTTGCACTGCTCCCCTACCTGCCTCACCATTTCCCTGGCCTCCACGGTCTCGCTGATATCCTCATCACTTACCTTGTAGACTCCCTCTACCATTATTAATGTTGCCCGCGGGTACCACTGCTCTAGTCTGCTGCCGCGCGGATTCCAATATGTGCGATTTGGGATAATCTCTCCTCATATGCCCAGGTTCCCCACAATTATAAGAAGTACTATCAAAAGATGGTCTACCGCTAGCCGAAGACGCGACTCCCTAGCTATCCCGAATAAAATTCTGTTGTGGAGTTCCCGAGTAACTACCTGTAGAAGCGGGCATGGCGGACTGAGTTGGCCTACCTGAATCTCTAGAGTAAGAACCCTGAAAGTTACCTGTGCTCTTGGCTTTCTTAGCCAAAGCCTTAACCTGCCCATCACGTCTAACTCCCTCTACTTTCTTCACAAAGTCGGTCATCTCATTAAAGCTTTTGCCTGCAGAAGTCATGTGAATAGACAATACCTGAAGTTTCGGGTTCAATCCTTTGACAAATAGGTGAATCACCTCCTCCTCAGTAGTTAACAATTGTGTAGCATATCTAGACAAGCCATGGAACTTAGCCTCATAAGCAGCTACAGTCCTACCACCTTGCTCCAAAGCCATGAACTCATCCTTCTTGCGATCTCTCAAAGTCCGGGGCACATACTTTCAAAAAACAGAGCATAAAACTGTGTCCAAGTGAGTGGGGGTAAAGCTGACGATCTGCATTCCACATAAGCTCTCCACCACTACTTAGCCTCACAATGAAGCTGGAAAGTCACAAACTCTACTCCATGTTGATAGACATTACCCAACTTATGCAACCTCTCATAACAATCCAAGATGAACTCATAGGTGTCTTCACTCTCAGAACCATGGAACACAAGCGGCTTCGATTTCAGAAACTTAGTCAGTAGCTCATGCTCATTACCAGTCATCACCGAACCCAATAGGGGACGGAAAAAGGCATTAGTGCCTACAGTTCCACCCACCTTGGGAATAGTGACAATAATATGGAGGGTTGGTGGGAGTTTGAGTTGCTTGAACTGAGGGAAGACCTCTAGGACCAACCAATCCTTTCAGAAAAGTCATAATCTGTTCAGCTACCACCGGATCCAAGAGAGGAATACCTGTAGTTTTGGCCTCCACCTCTTCCTCTTGTCCAACATCCTTCTCATTTTCAACCTTCACATTCTCCTCTATCTCTTTATAATGCGCAAGAGGATCCTAATTTCTGGGAGCATTCTCAACCGGAACTCCACCCCTAGCGGGTGCTACCCTTCCACGACCTATACCCCTTGCTCTTCCTATAACCCTGTCTCGACCACGACCTCTTGCTGTGGACTCCTAAGTGGGCTCATTGACGGCAGCTACGAGCCTGACGCCATTGAAGCGATTGTTAACCATCTGCAGACAGAAGAGTGAAGGAGGTTAGATACCAATTTGGATCACCAGATACCAATTGGAATCAAGTTACAGTATAAAAGGAGACAAGAGAGAACATAGAGATTTCTTAAAGTCCTATAACCTCTCGAACAAAAGTACAGACGTCTCCGTACCGTTCCGCAAGACTCTACTAGACTTGTTTTGGTACACCGAGATCAACGAACCTGGGGCTCTGATACCAATTTTGTCATGTCCCTAACCATCGTGATTGACAACCACACTAAACCTTCAGTGAGAGCACCATTACTACAACCCATCTAACAAATATTATGAGAATTAAGGCATTTAAAGATACAGAAGCAGGTCTAAATGCAAAAATAAACTGGAGTTTCCATAAACTCTGAAAGCTTAACAAACTATTACTAAACATTTGCGGAAACAACACCTAGAACCTGAAAGTCAATGTACTAAAACATCTAAAGTGCAACAAGTCTAAGAAAAATGGTACAACCCCAACCAAACATAGGCATATCTGGAGTACTAATATAAGTTCGAAGAAAATGGACTAAGCAAAAGAAGAACTCATGGAAGCCTGGAAGAACTGGCTCATCCTTGAATTCGGTATCAATCACTGATCTCCTAGCTGAGGTCTATCAATAGCCGTGTGAAGATGCCCTATACTCAACAAAGAACGAGCAAGTGCAGTATCAGTACACAACCACAGTGTACTGGTAGGATCACGCGGCTATTCCCATAAGTGAAACATATATAAGCAGTCACAACATAGTAAACATGACATGTACAGAATATATCCATAGTTATCATTTCAAGAGCAATGCACAAATCCACATTCTCAATAACAAGTAAATCTGAAAATTCAATGGTCCTCTCATGGAACCCATACCCAAACTGTTAGTGTACTGGAACGTGGCACCCGATCCCAATTAGTGTGCCGGAATGTGACACCCGATCCAATATATGTGCCGTAACATGACACCCGATCCAATATATGTGTCAGAACGTGACACCCTATCCAATCAACACAACCACAATCACATTCACACTCATAATGTACATACTCGTAGTCATACAATTAAGTGTTGATTCATTGCATACAATTGGTTATTTATACTCATTTCATTAGGTTTGATCAACAATGCTACATTCACATACATACATGCATTACAATGAAGCAATTACCAACATACATCACACAAAACATGAAATCAAACCATCACCTACCTCGAAACCAAGCTTGAACCCCCCTAAGGCACTTGAATCTTCCCTTTCTGGATTCTTTCTGTTTGTTCGTGGACTAAAACAACAAATTAATGCAAGGATCAATAAACGAGGCCGAATTACCCAGATTACAATCGAAATCACCAACCCTAGTCCAAAGACATGATCCTAAGGTGCAGCTAGGGCTTTTCCACCACCATCAATCCAGTCCAACTCCACCCCCCCCCCAATATTCATTTCTCATGAATCTAAGTTCTACGGATCGAAAAACAGATTAGGGGAGTAAAATTTACCTTTAGCACCAAAAGTCATAGAAAACTGTCAAGAAATTGCCTGGGGCCATCTCTTAGCTCTCAAGAACGAAACCTGCAGAAAAATAATGTTTTTGGGGTTTTCCCTTGACTTAATTTGCGACTGAGCCGCTACGGCGGACCCTATCCCGCCACAGCGACCCCGCCATATCGGAATAATCTTGCCACAACAGCTAACACGGAGATAAAGAGTCGAAATTTGAGTTCCAAACCCCCATTTGACAGCACCCTTCAACTCATGACATTCAAAAACTACCCGTTCATGCTAAGGTCAGTCGGGAGTTCTACTCCCCGAATTCGATTCTGTAAAGTCGTACGGGTTCCTTAACGTCTTAGCTATTCATTCATGTGATCAAATTCATTATTGAATCTCTCATTCATTACCAGATTTCCATAGACTTCGAAAGACTCAGATTTCATCCAAATCTGGACTAGGCTAGAAATTTCTAAGATACTACAAAAAGTTTTTTGGTCCCAATTCTTTCCCTGTTGGCTTTTCTATAACGACGGAAATAAATCGCTACAGAAAAAAGGAAGAAAAAGAAAATGTTGATAAAGGGATATTTAAAATACGTGGGTAAAATTTAAGAAAAAAAAGAAGATAAAGATAAAAAAAAGAAACTAGCAATCATCCCTAAATTCTGTCACCTAATTACGTAACTACCTTAATCTCTTAAAACTTAACTATATATTTTAATCTTCTTTCTATACAATAGGAAAGACAAAAGTGTCATGTAACATCATCACAAAAATAATTAAATTTTTGAGTTTGAAAAAATAATTAAATGTTTAGAATCTGAAAAAAAAGTGTCATCAACATAAATGTTTTCAAATTATCATATTTTAAAAAGAATAAATTTAAAAATTAAAATATTATAAATTTGTACTTTGCAAAATAGTATCACATGTCATCATCAAAATAATTCTTAAATTTTTAGTTTGAATATCTTTTAAAAAATATTTATCTCCAAAAAATATATTTTTAATTTGATAAATAATTATGTAAGAATTTGTAACATAAAACTGTCAAAAACAAAAACTTATAGTTATATATTATTAATAGTTTGCAATATTTTTCAAAAATTTAAATTTATTAATAGAAAAAATACAAAGAAATTACAAAACATCTAATGTACGTAGTCTACAATTTGATATTCTAGCGATTCAAACCATATAGTGTGATGCATAGCATTATCATGATCATAAGACTTTTCTTATTTATATTTTACTTTAATTTAACGACTAATTTATTAAAAATATTTATTATTCTAACAAGAGGATAATATGAATAAGAGTATTTATGATTTTGAAAAATTTAAAAATATATAAAATAAATGATGCTAAACATTATTATTGTCAATTTTAGACAATGAACTAATCTTATATTGATTTATTTACACAAATATGCTATAATAACAATCAAGATGCTAAATGTTAACATTATTTCAAATAAAATTTACTATATTATCTTATAATAAGTTAAATTTGAAATTGTCAACAAATCAATATTTATTATTATATTTATCAATAAAATGTGCAACGCGCGGGTACGCGTACTAGTAATAATAATAATAATAAAAAAAAAACAAAAAATTAAAAAAAAAAAAAACAAAAATAATAATAATAATAATATACTAATAAAAATACTTAGTAATAATAGTAATAATAATAATAATAATAAAAATAATAATAAAAATACTTAGTAATAATAATAATAATAAAAATACTTAGTAATAATAATAATAATAAATTACAAAAAATAATAATAATAAAAGTAAAATTATTAAACACTCTCCATATGATTTATTTTATTGAATCTCTTATTGAAAAGATACTTTACAATTGATATTAAATGTCATTGAGTATTTTTGGTTTAACATTTAGGTTGTCTAAAAAACAATCTTACATAAACAATATAATTACGTAATTTTTCTAATTTTATTGATTTTTCATTCACAAAAATTTTAAGTTGAAAATAATGATCATCTCATTGCATTTTTGAGGACCATAAAAATGCAAATAATAAATAAATATGAGTACAAGAAATATCAGGTACGTAGAAGTAAAAGAAAAGAAAAGAAAAAACAAAATCAAGAAACAATCAATTATCAGGAATTCAAGTCTTGTGTTAATTTTTCTAGTCATCTTCTAAAGTCTAAAATTGAAATCAAGATAAAGTCTAAAATTGAAATCAAGATTTTTAAAAAATAAATAATAAAAGTTAGGCATTAAGCCCTTTATTAAAATGGGTTATGTACAAGACCAGGCCCAAAAGTGGCCTGGCCTAAAAAATTAAAAACAATACAACACTTAAACATTAGCATCAAATTAGGAAAGTGACTGGAAGTCATCTTCCTTGGTGCTTTGCTCAAACATTGTTGGTGGCTTGTCAATTTGCTCTCTATTGTTGATGGTTGCACTACGTTTCCTCATGTAACAACTTGCTGCTTCACCATTAATGAAGCTTATCAACTCAACTCGGCTGTTGATAGATCGATTCACAGGTAATCATCTAAACTCTTATTAGCTGCACAAATGAGTCGATGTACTTCTCTGTCTCCTTATGTATTGTTTTAGCATCGTGGATTTGCTATCGTCACCATTATAGAGTTAGTTCGTTCTTTGTTCTTTTTTTTTTTTAGATTTTAATCTCGATGGGTTGAACCCCAAGTGGAGTTAATACCACCATCGATATCTAGATCTATAAAAAAAAATAAAAAAATTGAACTATTATTTTTGAAGGTGAATCCGCTCATTGGTACTGGTTACAAAGATTGCTTTAGCTGCTGTGATTCTTATCAGATGTGTTATGGTCTCAGGTACATTGTTTGCTCATATTTCAATACTCTTCAATTGTACTGATTCTTGTAGTACTTGAATTGCTATAACCTGCAGATGATATTTAATCACTAAGCACCAAGATTAATGTGTCTTGGTTTTATATCATTTGAAACACCTCAATCTCTCACCAGGTGCATGATAAGTTTAACCAACAGAACTTAGTTCAGACAACATTATGTACTTAGTCAATTAGTATCATCTGGCAGATTTTAGAATTTCAAGAAAAACCTGATTCTGCACTGTTAAGACCATGATTAGATTGTTGTGCATTTCCTTATCCTCAATTGTGGCGTGCTCTATTTATCCAAATTAATAATCTTCTTTGCTGTGCTTGGCATTTCCTGGAAAGTTTTGAATTCAAAGTTACCTGCAAAATGAAAAACCATGTTAGCTAAATAGTCCGCAAGAGTATTCCCCTCCCTCAAGGAGTGTTGTACTCTTGTTGTAATGGACTCCATCATTTTCCTTATAGAATTGACCTCCAATGTCACATTCCAAGGAATTTTCCATAGACCATTGATTATGTTCACTGCTGCAAGAGAGTCAGATTCTACAATTAACTTTGGAATATGATTTTCCAAACAAAATTGTAAGCCTGATCTTATAGCAATCATTTCAGCCACCAAATTAGTAGAATTAGGAAGCATGTTTCCTTGTGCACCAATTATATCCCCATGATGGTTTCTGACACAAAACGCAGCAGAACTTGGGCCTGGGTTACCTCTAGATGCCCCATCAGTGTTGCATTTCCACCACCCACAAGGTGGTGGAGACCATCTAACCCATTTAGTCTCGAACTTGGGTCTGAAACCCTCCATGGCAGGAACTATTTGAGGCTAGGTGTTTGGAGTTTGTTCAAGACCAAATTTACTTCTAAGCAGCTTCTGGACCATATAATTAATGTCCCAAATCAACTTGTTGGTATTATATGACCCTCCATGGAGGACTGAGTTCCTCCTTTTCCATAGGAACCACAAAATTATGGTAGGTACTGCCTGAAAAATGTACTTTTGCATAGGGTTCACCTTAGTTGTCCACCATATGTCCATAGTTTGCTTGATTTGTATCCAGGGTCCTAATAAACCTGCAGCATTAGAATAGTGTTGCCATACCTCCATAGCTATTTCGCCCTTTAGGAACAGATGTTCCAATGTTTCCTTTTCTGGTGTAACACAACAACTACAAAGTTCTGACAAATTTGGATTCCAAAGAGCTAAAACAGCTGCTACTGGTACCCTGTTTTTCCAAACCCTCCGACCAAAGAAAGATATTTTTAAAGGGATTTCCTTCATCCATATCTTCTCGAAATGTACATTTACATCATCTCTTCTTCTTAGTATATCCTATACACTCTTTATAGTGAATTTGCTAGTGCTTGTTTTAATCCACCATGTTCTATCCCCCTCCTCATTCTGTCTCACACGATCTAAATGACTTTTAACATTCTCAATGATATTATTAGGAATGTGTTGTTGCATGCTCTCATAGTCCCAGCCTGTATTCTGCATAAAAACTTCAATGTCCACCAAAGAGTGACAAGTTTGTACTTCTGTTTGATGTTTATATAATGGCCCAAGTTGGGTCCAATTATCATACCAAACTGATGAAGTACCTCTCTTAGGTTCCCACCACAAATATTGTTCAACTGCATCCCTATTTTGCAACATATATTTCCAAGCCTGAGATCCTCCCTTCCATTGAACAAGGGTTGGAATTTGTTTCTTACAATATTTATTCCACATGAAATTAGTCCAAGTAGAATTTTGTGTCCTGAATCTCCATCATAGTTTGGCATGCATGGCCTTTGACACTTCAAACAGAGATTTGAACCCCAAGCCCCCTTCATTCTTTGGTAAGCACACTTTCTCCCAAGCAGCCCAGTGTTTGCTCTTACCCTCAACCTTATTGCTCCAAAAAAACTTAGCAAAAATTTTGTGAAGCTCTTTCATCACACAATTAGGTGGTACAACAACAGAGAGGACATGAATAGGGACACTTTGTAGAACACCAGAAATAACCACCTCCTTTCCACCATACGAGAGCATCTGACCTTTCCAAGCCTGTAATTTAGATTTCACCTTCTGGATAAGCTCGGCATAGTGTGCCTTCCTTTTTCTAGCATGAGTGATAGGGCATCCCAGATACTTCAATGGGAATTAGCGACTAGACATGCCAGTGCACTCTTCCACTAGTTGTTTTTCTGTAGCTGCTGCATTTTTGGTGCATATATAAAGCACTTTTCTCCTTATTGATTTTCTGACCTGATTCCTCTTCATATGCCTGCAAAACTGAGTTTATCTTCTCCAAAGAATATCTGTTAGCTGAAGCAAATATAATAGTATCATCTGCATAGGCTAGGTGATTTATAGGAGTGCTCCACTTAGGCATGCCATAACCCACATACGAATCATCCTCAAATAAAGCATTTAAGGATCTAGAGAGAACTTCAGCTGATAGTATAAATAGAGCAGGAGATAAGGGATCCCCTTGCTTAACCCCTCTAGTGGAGTGAAAGAATCCATGGGATTGTCCATTAACCAATACTGAGTACCAATTATTAGATAATAATCTCCAGATTAGGTCCACAAACATTTCTGAAAAACCCATTCTCCTTAGGACTTTCATCAGGAAAAACCAAGATACCCTGTCATATGCCTTTGACATATCAAGTTTCAGCACCACATTTGTTAGCTTACCTCTTTTTCTAATATCAGTAACTATCTCTTGTGTGAGTAGGATGGTTTCATGATACTTCTACCATTCACAAATCCCGATTGATTATAAGATATTAGTTTAGGCAAGTATTTCTCAATTCTATCATGCACAATCCTTGATATTATCTTGTTGATGAAGTTGCTCAAACTAATCGGCCTCAAATCAGTGAAAGAATGGATCTGTTCTTTTTTGGGCAACAAAACTAGATTGGTGTGAGTAATAGATTTAGGAAGAGAGTTACCTTTGAAGAATTCTTGCACCATTTTAAGAACATCATTCCCAACCACCTCCCAGCAAGTTTGATAAAATCTACCAGATAAAACCTTTTGTAAGTGGATTCGACACATTATTCTTAGACATTACATAGTTAATCGTGATAATTCCACTAGAGAGTAGTTGTCTAATAGAGTTGTGTCTTTGACGTATGTGACGAGACTTGCCGTTATACATAACGCTTCTATCCCTTCCTATTGCAGCTTGACTATCGCAATGTATGCATATAAGGGTCATTGGTTTGGGCCAAAATGGAATATCTTCTAAGAAATTCCAGAGTCATTCTACTTTTTCACCTGCCTTGTCTAAGACGATGAATTCAGACTCCATTATAGAGCGAGCTATACATGTTTGTTTGGATGATTTAGAAGATATTCCTCCTCCACCAATAGTGAAAACATAACCACTCGTGGATTTAGTTTCAGTTACCCAGTAATCCAATTTGCATCACTATATCCTTTAACAACTGTTGGATATTTGTTGTAATGCAAAGCATAGTTTTAGTGTCATCTAAGTTCCCCAAAACCCTCTTTATTGCCATCCAATGAGTTTGATTGAGATTACTTGTGTATTAACTTAGTTTAATTATAATGCAGGCTATTTTTGGTCGTGTACAGTTCATGACGTATATCAAACTTCCAAATACTCTGGCATAATCCAATTGAGTCTTGCTTTCACCTTTATTCTTAACAAGATTATGGTTCACATCAATTGGTATCTTTGCCCTTTTGAAATTCAAGTACTTGAACTTTTCAAGTACCTTTCGAATATAATGAGATTGAGATAATGCTAGACCGTGAGGAGTTTTATGAATCTTAATTCCCAATATCAAATTGGTAACTCCTAGATCTTTCATACCAAACTTACAAACGAGCATACACTTAGTAGCTTTTACAATAGTAATGTCCTTGTTCATTAACAACATGTCATCTACATATGGCATACAATGACCCTTGATTTGGAACATCTTTAATGTAAACACATTGATCACATTCATTGATCTTAAATCAATTTGCCAATATGGTTCGATCAAACTTTGCATGCCATTGTTTCAATGCTTGTTTAGTCCATAGAGTGACTTAACAAGTTTGCATACTTTCTTTTCTTTACCAGGAACTATGAGGGTCTGTTCCATGTAAATCTCTTCCTCCATCTCTCCATTTAAGAAGGCGGTTTTCACATCCGTTTGATGGATATCAAGACCGTATACTGCATCTAGGAAAATTAACATCCGAACTGATGTAATCCTAGTCACTGGAGAGTATGTATCAAAATAATCAAGACCTTCTTTCTATCTAAAGCCTTTGACAACAAGTCTTGCTTTGTATTTGTCAGTAGTTCCATCATCTTTCATCTTCTATTAAAAATCCATTTCAAACCCCAAAGGTTTGTTTCCTGGAGTTAGATCAACCAACTCCCAAGTATGATTGCTTAAGATTGCCTCAATCTCACTATTGACAGCTTCCTTTCAAAAGGTTCAGTCTGTAGAAAACATAGCTTCTTTGAATATTTGAGGCTCACTTTCAAGAAGGAATGTTACAAGATTAGATACAAATAAAGTAGTTGTCCTTTGATGTTTACTGCGCCTTGGACTATTCATTAGGTACATTCTCTTTTGGTTGTTCTCAAGGTCGCTTAGACCCTCTACTAGATAACTCAAGTCTAGTTTTATACGGTTAGATATGTTAAATAATTCAGCATTATCTGATTCCATTACCGTATTGTCATGAATATCCAGATGATCGAACTTATGAACCAAAAATCGACATGCCTTACTATTTGTGGCATATCTAATGAATAAACAATCCATAGTCTTAGGTCATATTTTGACCCTCTTAGGTATAGGAACATGGACATTGGCTAGACACCCCCACAATTTAAAATATTTCAAGTTGGATTTTCTATCTTTCCATTTCTTATATGGAATAACATGTGTCTTGCTGTGAGGCACTCTATTGAGTATTTGATTTGCTGCAAGGATAGCTTTCCCCCACAAGTTTTGTAGTAAACCTGAACTTATAAGTAAGGTATTCATCATTTCCTTTGAAGTTTGGTTTTTCTTTTCCACAATTCCATTAGATTGAGGAGAGTATGGAGCAGTAGTTTGATGGATGATTCCATTTTCCAAATATATTTCTGCAAATGGAGATTCATATTCTCCACTTCTATCACTTCTGATAATTTTTATCTTTTCATCCAACTGATTTTCAACTTCAGTTTTATATTGCCTAAATGCATCTATTGATTCATCCTTACCATTTAGCAAATAAACAAAACAATATCTAGTGTAATCGTCAATAACAGTTATGAAATACTTTTTCCCACCACGTGATGGTGTTGACTTCATATCACAAATATCAGTGTGAATCAGTTCTAAGGGGTATGAATTTCTTTCAACAAATTTATAAGGATGTTTAGCATACTTAGATTCAACGCAGACTTGACATGTTGATTTATTGCCCTCAAAGTTAGGCAAAACATTTAAATTAATCTTTTTTCACAAGGTTTTGTTATTCATATGTCCCAAACATTCATGCCATAAACATTTTGACTCAAGCAAGTAACAAGAAGCAAAATCTTTATTCACATCAACTGCAATTACATTGAGTTTGAAAAAGCCTTGAGCTAAATTTTTCCTACATACATTTCATTCTTACTCACTACAACTTTATCAGAAAAAAATACACATTTGAATCCATTCTTGGTCAGAACTGGTATAGAAACTAAGTTCTTTCGCAATTTCGGAACATACAAGACCTTGCTCAAAGTCACCACCTTACACGAGGTCATCTTTAAGTAGATCTTGTCAGTTCCTTCCACCTTCGCAGCCGCAGAGTTCACCATAAACAACTTCTCATCCGCTGGCATTGGAGTATATGATGTAAATAATTCTTTGTTGGCACAAACATGACATGAGGCACCAAAATCTATCCACCATTCTCTTGGATTACCAACCAAGTTGCATTCTAAAAGCATTGCACAGAGATTGTCCATCTCTTCTTCGAATTTAGCCAATTTTACTTGATCCTTCTTCTTGTCCTTCTTAGGACCCCGACATTCAGTAGCCCTATGACCACGTTTGCCGTAATTGAAGTTGTTTCCATTGAAATTTTTCTTAGGATGATTGCTTTTTGGTCTTGATGCTTTTTTTCATTTCCTTGATTTTGTGGGATCTTCTTCAACAATATTTACTCCAGATATTGCTAAATTACTACGTGACCTCTTTTCTGCGACCTTATTATCCTCTTCCATTCTCAGCCTTACCATGAGATCTTCAACAGTCATCTCCTTGCATTTATGTTTCAAGTAGTTTTTGAAGAGGTAACTTCTCAATAATGGTCGCTACTTGAAAAACATCATTAACAACCAATCCTACATTAAAGATTATGTGAGTATTAAGAACACACTTAATATGTTCAACATAGGTATTATATAAAATTATACCTTCGGCAAAGAGGTCATAGATTATGACTTGTAGCTCTTGAACTTGGGTGAAACAGTCTTACTGTCTATCATCTTATAGTTTAGAAACTTTTCCACAATGAACTTTTTCATTCGACATCCCTGCTTTGTACTTCTTTCCCAAAGCATATCAAAATTCTTTTGAGGTCTTCACACTACTGCACATTGCACAGATCATCTTGCAGGACACTCAGGATATAGTTTTTGTACAAAAAAACTAAATTCTTCTATGCTTCTGTTACCAAAAATCGTTATTCGTCTAGAGTTTCATCCGATAGAATAGGAACGTTCTCACTAATGAACCTCTGTAGACTCAACGTAGTCAGATAGAAGAACATCTTCTGCTGCCATCTCTTAAAGTCGACTCCAGAAAATTTTGCAAACTTCTCAGCTGGTGCAAGGGCAGCAGTTGAATGATTGTGTGCAATCGATATTGTTGCAACACTTATTGTTCCAACATTTCCTGACTTGAATTAGTCATTTTTTTGTCAAAAATGGTAGAACATTTAGTATATGAAATACTAACATTAAAGAATAAATATTTATACAATATGTTTCTGATTAACGATGAAGTTTTTATGTTCTTCTAATCGTTAATCGAATGAATTTTAAAATTCAAACAGAGTAGAAAATAAGAAAAGTTTTAATCTCCAGAAACCTTAAATACATAAACATATATTAAATTTCTTAAACTTGTTATCTCCTGTATTCAGGATAGTAAAAATAGAAACAAAAAAAGATGAAATAGATAATCCGAGTCCATAGAATCCACTGTGTATCCTTAAGAAATTTGATACCCTCAAGTACCTGAGGCTGTAGATTAATTCCTCCCAAAACTAAATGGATTAACTATTAAAGAAGTAGCGGTACCTCAAACTTCAATAATTTTAGCGACCTCAAAAATTAGCAAAGAGAGAACACACAGACTCAGTCGATCGATAGTTTTATTTGTAAGAAAATTTATGTAGAAGAGAGAAAAAAATTTGTGTTTGGAAAATGAGAGAAGTCTCTCTATTTATAACAAATTTCAGCAAGGAACACGTTTGTTCGGACAAGAGTGTAAGGGCCTCTGTTCAAACATATCTTTCTAGAATGTTTGTGTCTTTTGGGAAAAGAAGTGTCTGTTCGAAAGGAACAATTCCATTTAGAGCAACTTTACCATAACACGGATTTTCAAACAATTTCGTTACGCGAAATTAATTATGATAATTAATTAATGAACATTTTGAATTAGTTTTTTAAGAAAAAAGAAATTAATTATTGAGATTGATTAAATAAATTTTGCCTAAAATATTATCAATCAATCATTTGCCAAAGCCAAAGCGGAAGCCAAAGCCAAGGCTAAGTGAGCAATGACGATGACGTGAGGGGCCACCTTCTACCTATTTCTTTAAGAGCTAAAGTATGTGTTTCCTAATATAAGGGAAAAAAAATTTCTTTCTTCTACCAATATGAGAGAAATGACTTTTCATTTCCCCTCCAAATTGGTTTTCCCACATTTCCCAATTTCTCATTTATTTTTATTTTCCATTCACACCTTGCTAAAACCCAACAATATCCGAGTAAATTTGATTAGGCGGATGTAAAGGTTGTAACAATCCTGCTGGACTCAAATTAATAACCTTATTACATTGGCAAATTGAACAAGAAACAACATGATCCCTTATAGTTATCTTCATAGTTGGCCAATCAAATCCTTGCGAATACGAAGCATGGTCTTCTGAACATCTTCATGTGTTCTATCATATATCCTACACAAGACAGAAGTTACCAATGGTGAGCTTGGCAAGAGATATACCTTGTCTTTGAAGAACAACAACCCCTCTCGAAACGCCTAATTGTCATCCATCTCTCCATGTTAAATTTTAGCTCTAAGTTCCTGAAGAATGGGTGTCTACTTGACTTCTGCCCAAACTTCCTCAAATATCAAAACTTCCAGCTAAAAAATAGCAATAACATATCTTTAGCCTCTTCTTGCTGCGATAATGCATCCCAACAGTATTCAATCTCCCAACCTTGTATCCACCCAAAAATCAAATCCCATCAACTTGCTAACCCAATGTTATTGAGGAGAAGGATTCTCTTCTTTTCTTACGGCCTCTTGAATGAAATTTCAAAATTTAGAAACAAAAGGATTCTCTTCGTTTCTTTTTTCTTGTATTTCTACTAGCTTCTTCAATTTTTTTCCACTCTAGTGCTAAGTATGTGATCAACTCATTTAAGAGTTTAAACTTCTAGATGAGATATCACACACTTTAATATGATATTATAGCAAACAAAGATTTAGGGATCCAAATTTAGTGTCATTCATTATTAAAAAGAATTTTCGTCACTATATTACATCTACTAATTGTTGTAACAAATAATTACTACCATTCGTCAACATTATTTACCGCATAACATCATCATCATTCACTATCACTATTAGCTATCAATATCATTCACTACTAATAGTCAGCCGCCGCCACCACCAACCACAATTAATCACTAATACCAACCACTATATCATAAGATACTCCCCACAATCACCATCATCAATCAACACCATCCAAAATTGGCAAATACAATCATCATCGCTAGTCATCACTATCACCAATTGCCATATATGATTTAAAAATATTTTATTGATATGTATTAGATCAATTTAGTATTTTTTTTTTAAATTTATGTTTATTATTTTGTATATAAAGACAAATTTTATACTTTCAGATGTTTAAAAACAATAGTCTTTCCTATTTATTATTCAATTTTTAATGAAATATCTTAATATTAAGATGGATATTCAGATTTAGACCTCTAAATCTTAATAGACACTTTGATATTTAAATATGCATTCAGATTCAGGCGTCTTAATCTTAAAACAAATAAAAACAATTGAGGCCTAAAAGAGTAACAATTTTAATTTAGGAAAATAGGAATTAAGTGGAATATATGTTAGACTTCTGCATAAATGTCAACTTCCCCTTTATATGAGATATTTTTACTTCTGTCTAGTATATTGTGTTGTATGTATGTCAAGTGTATAAATGTCAAACTTTTCTCAAAACTTAGTTTAAACAATTATTTTTTGTTGAAAAGATTCTCAATGAGAATTCAATGAATACTTAAAAATAGAGTTCATTCTGAAAAATAGACATTAACAATAAACTCAATAATTGTAATACACATTGTACAACAATTAAATGATTAGAAATAGGAATATAATAATCAACAACTCAAGAACTCAGAACTCAATATCAACTAATATCACGAATACTCAAATCTAAGGATAAATCCTAGATTACTCTTTTGATAATTTGAAAGTAGATGTAGGGCGTGAGGACGAACTAGTCCAACACTATGATAACCTTACATACATCATTATACAATTATTAGACTGAAAACTTCTCCCAAACCTTCTATGGGAACTATAGATGTTGGATCTCCAACACATTTCTTCAACAAAGATACATGGAAGACTGGATGCACCCATGCTAATTCATTAGGCAAATCAAGTTCATAAGAGACCTTATCAATTCGCCTCAAAATCTTATATGGGCCCACATAGTGGGGACTAAGCTTTCCTTTCTTCCCAAATCTCATTACATACTTCATGGGTGAAATTTTCAAGTAGACCCAATCATGTACATCAAACTCAAGATCTCTTCTTCTAACATCGGCATAAAACTTTTGTCGACTTTGAGCCGTTTTCAATCCTTCTCTAATAAACCAAAGTTTCTCCATAGCCTCATTTACCAACTTGGGGACTATCAAAGTGACTTTTTCCATTTCAAACCAACCTATAGGATATCTACACCTCCTACCATATAGAGCCTCAAATGAAACCATACCAATGTTCGAATGATAGCTATTATCATACACAAATTCAATCAAAGGCAAATGATCATCCTAATTACTCTTGAAGTCAATTACAGAGGCTCTCAACATATCTTCCAAAGTTTGATAGTACGCTCCGCTTGCTCATCGGTTTGCGGATGAAATGTCGTACTAAGCTTAACACAATTACCAAGACCCTTTCAGAAAGATTCCTAAAACTAAGAAGTGTATTGGGTACCACGATCGAAGATAATTAATAGGGGCACTCCATTCAACCTAACCATTTCCATCAAATACAACTTAGCATAGTCCTCCGTCGAATAAGAAACCTTGACAAGAATGAATGAGCCGATTTCACCATTCAATCTACTATAACCCGAATTGAGTCATATTGTTGTCGGGTTCGTGGTAAACCAAAAATGAAGTCCATGTTCAAATATTTCCACTTCCAAGTAGGAATGATAATATCTTGAGATAAACCTCCCGACATTTTATGTTCAACATTCACTTGTTGATAATTAGGACACTTATCCACAAATTCCGCAATATCCTTCATCATCCCACTCCAATAATAGACCTCCCGTAAGTCACGATACATCTTGGTGGCTCTCTGGTTAATGGATTATCAATTACTATGGGCCTCTGATAAGATTTTCCCTTTCAAGTCATCAACATTAATAACACACAAATGACCTTGATATCTAAGTACACCCTATCCCCCTTGAGAGAAACCCTCTATGGACTTTTTAAGCACCGCTTCCTTCAATTCAACCAAAATTGGATCAAGACCTTGCTTGACTTTCACATCTACCACAAAAGATGATTCTGAACCATTGTGAACCATAACACCACCTTTGGTAGATTCAACTAACTTAACTAACTTAACACCCAACTGGGCCAATCTATGAACATCTTGAACCAACTCTTTTTTATCTTCCTCAATATGAGCAACACTACCTATCAATAACCGACTAAGATCATCTGCCACCACATTTGCTTTACCAGGGTGGTAGAGAACACTCATGCCATAATTCTTTAGTAACTCAAGTCAACTTCCTTGGCGTAGATTTAAATCTTTATGTTTAAACACATATTGCAAACCCTTGTGGTCGGTAAAGACATCGACATGTACACCATATAAGTAATGCCTCCAAATATTAAGAGATAACACAACTGCCACTAGTTCAAGGTCATGGGTAGAATAATTCTTTTCATGAATCTTAAGTTGCCTTGAAGCATAGGCAATGACTTTCCCATTTTGCATAAGGATACATCATAACCCAATTCTTGAATCATCACAATAAACAACAAACCCATTAGTTCATTTTGATAAAGTCAACACCAGAGCGGAAGTAAGTCTATCTTTTAATTCTTGGAAATTCTTCTGGCATGCTTCCAACCATATGAACTTAGCCTTCTTTTGGGTCAATGCTGTCAACAGAGAGGCAACCGAAGAAAACCCTTCCACAAATCTTCTATATTATCCGGTTAAACCCAAGAAACTTCTAATATTCAAAGGGGATAGAGGTCTAGGCCAACTCTTAACCGCATCCATTTTTTTATGATCTACCTCAATACCCTCACCAGAAACAATATGACCAAGAAAATCTACGGACCTTAACCAAAACTCACATTTTCTAAACTTTACAAAGAGTTGTTGATCCTTGAGAACTTGCAACACAATCCTCAAATGATCACTATGCTCGTCTTCACTTCTCGAATAGATCAATATATCATCAATGAACATAATCACAAACATATCTAGGTATTGTCTAAACACCCTATTCATCAAATCCATAAATTCCGCTGGAGCATTACTCAACCCAAATGACATTACCAAAAACTCATAATAATCATATCGAGTTCTAAAAGATGTCTTTGGAATGTCATCTTACTTCACCCTCAATTGGTGGTAACCTCAACGAAGATCAAGCTTAGAGAAGTAGCTTTCTCTTTGGAGTTGATCAAACAACTCATCTATCCTTGGGAGAGGATATTTGTTCTTAATGGTAACCTTGTTCAATTGTCGGTAGTCAATAGACATACGGAGTGAACCATCTTTCTTTCTAATAAATAAAACTGGAGCACTCCATGACGAGATACTCGGCCGGATGAAACCCTTATCCAACAAATCTTTCAATTGCTCCTTTAATTCCTTAAGATCTGCCAGAGCCATTCACTGAGGAATAAAAATAGGTTGCATATCTGGGAGAAGGCCGATACCAAAGTCTATTTCCCTTTCGGGAGGAACACCGGATAAATCATTGGAAAACACTTCCAGAAAATCGTTAACAACGAAGACCGGCTCAAGAGTAGGGGTTTCAGAATTCATATCTCTAACCCGCACGAGATGATATATGCAACCCTTAGAGATAATCTTTCAAGCTTTAAGACAAGATACAAATTGACCCTTAGGCATAAAACTTCACCCTTTCCACTCTAGGATAGGTTTATTTGGAAATTGAAACTTGACTACACGAGTTCTACAATAAATAGAAACATAACATGAATGCAACCAATCCATACCAAGGGTAACATGAAATTCTAGAATATCAAGATCTTCAAGATAAATAGGAGTCACTCTATGGGACAAGGAGACAGGACATTTTCTATAAACCCTCTTAGCCATAATAGAATCACCATCTGGAGTAAAGACAGAAAAAAGATCTAACAACATATCAAACATAAAACCTCATATCCATATATGGCATCACAAAAGACAAGGTACCACCGGCGTCAAGTAAACCATAAACATCATGTTGGATGATTTTCAACATACCGCTAATCACATCCTATTGCTCATGACGAGTCAAAAGTGCATAGAATCAGTTTTGCTTTGGATAACTTGAACATGAACCACTAGGAGGAGCTTGTTTACCTTATCTTCCATTAGTCGTAAGCACTAAACAATATCTTATTTTATGACCACTTTTACCACAACCGAAGCAACCATCCATGTCGGCTAAGCACTTTTCCTCTTGCTTCTTTCCACACCTAGTACAAGTAGACAATGAAGATCCACCACTATTTCCTCCTTGAGGCTTAGATTTAGGCACCTTATATTTTTTGAACTTAGGAGGAGCATTCAAGGATCCTTGACTAGAAAACCTTTTTCGGAACTTAGAACGACCATGTCCATCGGACCTTGAATGTGAGAAGTTACCATCACCAGTCCTTGACTTCTTTGTCTCCCTAGACCTTTCCCTAAGTTTCTCCTCTTTTATATGTTGAGCATGAACCATAAGACGAGAAATTTCCATATCATTCATAAGCATGGCGGTATGACATTCTTTGACGACCATCTCGGACACACCCAAATCAAACTTAGTCATCCTTACCCTATGGTTGTCAATCATAGTAGGAGCATACTTAGAAAATTGTTTGAACTTCAATGCATATTCCTTCACACTTATATTTCCTTGACAAAGGTTGATGAATTCAAGTACCTTTGCCTCCCTCATCTCAAGGGAAAAAACCTATCAAGGAAAGCAAGTTTGAACTTTTCTAAATAAAGAGGACCAGCATCTTCCACTATTTATTATTTCCATTAGTTGAACCATATTTGAGCAACACCCATATGTTGATTAGCGGCCAATTTTGCCTTTTCCACCGGCATCAGTCCCATGATCATCAACACCTTATACATCTCATTAATGAACTATTGAGGTTCTTCCTCAACCCTAGAACCATGAAACTCTAGAGTATTCATTTTAGTGAATTCCTCACTCTAGTTGCCGCCCTATCCACATTTTGGTTCACAGTAAACACAACCTCCCTATTGGCTTGGACCATCATGGCTTGAGCCAGGACTTGAAAAGCAGCCCTAAACTCCGTATTAGTCATTTGTTTGGCCAAAGGGTTGACTGGAACTTGAGGAGCTTCTCCTTCCGCATTCTCATTCGCATTTCTCCTAACGTAAGCTCTTCGAGGGGCCATATCCTGTAGAGCATTGGATAAGGATTAGGAGAGAGACAATATAGAGTTAAACTCTATCACATAAATTTAGAGTAATGAAAGAGGTGAAATTGTCTAAACATCTTATAGCCTCTAATTCATAAGTTTGGCGCACTTCACACTCACAAACAAGACTATATTCGACGTGGCTTATAAGACTTCCTAGGACCTTTCTAAATCTTGTGCTCTGAATACAAAGTTTCTCATGACCCAAAGTATACCCTAGGCGTAACATGGTGTATAGGACCCCGAGAGGCCCTACACAAGCCACGTAGCATAATCATATAAGATAATAGAAAATCAAGAGATGTTAAAGGATAATTTCAAAATATAAGAGTTTATAAAATGTAGCGGAAGTCTAACATAGTCTCAAATCCATCTAGTACATCAAGAGTGATCGAGACGTTACCCATACATCACATATAATACTGAAAAGAATTAAAGACAATAAGCAATGAAGCTCGGTCCTCAGAACATGAGGACTCACCAATCTTCAATCTACTAAGTGATCCCTAGCCACGGAGATGCGAACCTAGAGCGTCGAACCCTACATTTTTATAAGAATATAGGCAAGAGTATGCATTAGTACAAAAATATACCAAGTGTGATAGCAATGCATAAACTATGAAATCATGCTAAAAGGGACCTTTTGATGACATGCAATGACCAAGCTAAATCATGAGGAAAAAGGGTTAGAAAACATAAATCATAAAAATATTGTCAATGCAAGCTAACATCTTTTAAACTTTCGGGAAATACTTCTAGAAGTAACCTTAGTTAATTCTTGTGGGAGATTTACCTTTAACCAACATTTAAGACCATATGAGCTATTAAGATGGAATCCAGTGTCTACCCCATACCAAAATGTGGTGTCCTACTTGCCAAGGTAAGACCATGAACCTTTATCTTACGTGGATCCACTAGCTAATGTCTATATAAGACAATCCTGCTATGGGGACACATAGGTATAAGATAAGGAGATTGGTACTAGAAACTCGACCTCAATCTATAGGAGAACTTCCGTCTCAATATCCTCTCAGTGCTAAGTGTAAAGCCCACAAAATAGTCATTAATCTTAACTTGTCTCATGATCCATGGAAAGGCACAATTAAGTATCCAATCCAAGCTATATTCATATTATCATCCACAGAAAGGTACAATTAAGTAACCAATCTAATCTAGAGACATCATTAGAATAACTCCTAAATCTTGATTCAAAGTTTAGTTGAGAAAACCTTTAAACTCTAAGAATCCTTTATGTGAGAAAACCTTTCACAATCATGATTTCATGTGTATATGAGAAATACATTCATAACAAAACAATCACATTGATACTTCACTCTCAAAGCATCCTTAAAACCCTTACATCATTTTCATAAAGAACATGCATATCTACATAAACTCATCTTTCATGATTCAAAAGCTTCATCATATGATCAATTCTAGATAACATGGATTTCACATGGGTTCATGGGGATTCAACTTAGAAAAATGAAAAAATTTCAATTCATGCATAAAAATACATAAATCAACAATCATTTCATAATTGAAAAGAACCCATGAGATTGAGTAAAATCCCTAACTTCTATTGGAGATTCTACCTTGTGAAAACAGGGAATTTAAGAACCCTATAGAAGAAAGGACTCCATAGGTTAAAACTATCATACCTTGATGCCAAAAGCTTGAAATCAATGGTGGAATTGGAGACTTGATTTGAAACCCTAGCGTTCTTCTTCAAACTTTAGAGAGAGAAATATTTGAAAGGATGAACTTGTTCTTCTTTTAGGAATTTGAGAGAATGAATTGAATTAGGTGATTTTTGGGGGTAAAAATCATTATATAGGGACTAGAATAGAAGGAAAAATGACATAGTATTAAGTTAAAACAATTGGAAAAATATCCAAAAGCCTCTGACGTAAAAGCTGCCGAATTAACTCATTAGAAGGCCTAAACGGATCGTCTAAAGCACCACGGCCCGTCTAACAGATCGTGAATAATTTTTCCTCACAAGGCTTCATTATTTTGGGAATAACTTTTTACTCCGGGCTTGGAATTAGACAAACTTGGTGGCGTTGGAAATAGGACTCAGAGATATTTAATTTGATAGGTGATGAGCCACTTAATTCATTTTGTGCTAAACAAATATGATCGTTTGAAGTTTCACTAAACTCTAAGTTTGATAAACTCCCTTCACGAATGACTTCCCGATCTATGTGGGGTTTCATGGGTCGTTTAGACGTCTGTGGTCCTTGACCAGAGACTAGGGGAGAAGTCCTGTCACGCCCCGAACCTACACCCCGGAAGTGTCTCGCACTCGAGAACCATTGCTGGCCCCAATCAAACTCTTGGCCTGACTTACTTACTCAGTGGAAGACTCTAAGCATTATTACAATGATCAAATGAACTTACTCAATTGTTTAATAAAATAACTTAGAATGTTTAAAAGTCAACATTCAACTTGGCCAAAATGGCAACTCAAGTCTTAACATATGAAATGATAATGTAAAGACAACTGAAAAACTTTAATGAACTTCTCTTGACTTCTAAACTTAACTTTTAACTTTGCTTGAATTGAATTATAGATTCAAGGATTGTGATTTATGATAGGAAAGATCTCATGATGTTTATGAGTGTTTTTAGATAGCTAAACATGAGAGAATATAAAAATATCACTGTCTGAGGGTAGGTCCGTGACGCGGAGAGGTATTTAAATTTTAGTCACGAAAATACTTTTTGAGGCAGAACGGTCCGTGACCGCTCCACAATGCAAAATGACTTTTCCCAAATCTGGGGAGCAGGCCCGCTACGCGGAGCCAGTGCCTAGATTTTCCCGACTAATTTTCTTCTTCGTTTTCTAGCCCCAATTTACCCAAACTCGGTTCTTTTTCCCAAATTCTTTTTAGATACAGATATCCAACAAATGTACCTAAGAACCTAACTCTAACCCACTCAATAACTTGGCGTAATGAACTCATAAACGTCTCAAATTCAACCCAACTCAAGAACAATATCAAGTTCAAGAATACATATCAAGAACATCAACTCTCAAACTCTTTTAATACGAATTCACACTGAAATAAACATGTTTGGAACGTGGGTGAATGAACACAATGTTATGAAAGCCTCACATACCTTGTAAGTTTAATTAAACGGCGAAATCCACAACCAAATCGCACGATCTTGGCGAATCTTGAGCTTTTCTTCTCCTTTTTCCTCTTTTCTCTTTTCTCCAAGCCCTAGTGTGAATTTCCAATTTCTCTAAACTGACCAAATTCTGATTTAGACCCTTAATTAATTCACTAAAACGAATTAAATTAATTGGGTAAGGAAAAGACCCAACTACCCTTTCAAAATACGGATTGGAATTTTCTTATTCAAACAGCCCAATTTCCAAAGGGAATATCTCACTTATACAAACTCGTAATAATGCAAACTCGGCGGCGTTTGAAAGATTATTCCAAGATCATTCGAACAATATCTGGAAACACACCTAACTCATCTTGAGCTAGGAGTTATTGTCGTTTGAAGTTAACAAATAATCCAACTTAACATACTTAACAAATTTTCCAGATTTTTATATACTTTCCAAAAATGGCTATTTCCAATTCTTTAACTTCTTCCTAGTTGTTTCAATTTGCGAGATGTTACAATATCTCCCCCTTGGGAACATTCTTCCTCGAATGAGATTACTCTTACTAGGCTAAGGGTGTATTATTTAATCACTCAGCTCAAACACCCAACAAGTAATGCAAACACAACATGAAATCTCATAATTTAAAGAGTACTAAGAAAATAATTAGTACCTTGATCTGGAATGTCTCCGGTTTCAAAGAGATGTGGATATATCTTCTTCATATCTTCCTCAGCTTGCCAAGTAGCTCCCTCAATAAATTGGTTCCTCCAAAGGACTTTGACTGATGCTACTTCCTTAGTCCTTAACTTGCGAACTTGGCGATCTAGAATATGAACCGGAATCTCTTCATAAGATAAACTATCCTTGATCCCTATATCTTCAGTTGGTATGATAAGTGAAGGATCTCCCATGCACTTCTTCAACATGGAAACATGAAATACCAGATGAACTGCTGCTAACTCTTGTGGTAGCTCTAACTCATAAGCTACTTTGCCAATCCTCTGGGATATTCTGTAAGGGCCAATATACCGGGGACTATGCTTCCCATTCTTACCAAATCTCATAACACCCTTCATGGGTGAAACTTTCAAGTAGACCGAATCATCCACTTCGAACTCTAACTCCCTTTTCCTAACATCGGTGTAGGATTTCTGACGACTCTGTGATGTTTTCAACCTCTCTTGAATCACTTTCACTTTCTTCATAGCTTGATGAACTAAGTCTGGTCCAATCAACCCAGCTTCACCAACTTCAAACCATCCAATAAGAGATCTGCATCTTTTCCCATAAAGAGCCTTGTAAGGAGCCATATGGATGCTGAAGTGGTAACTATTATTGTAAGCAAACTCAATAAGAGGTAGGTGATCATCCCAATTACCTTTGATATCAATCAAACAAGCCCTCAACATATCCTCTAAGGTTCGAATAGTGCGCTCTTCTTGACCATTTGTCTGAGGATGAAAAGCAGTACTCAAGTTCACCTTTGAACCCAAGCCTTTCTGGAATAACTTCCAAAACTGTGCAACAAATTATGCACCCCTATTTGATATAATCGAAACATGGACTCCATCTTCTGCTGAATAGGTAGTCTTTACCGGCAAAAAGTGGGCTGATTTGTTCATTCGATCCACAATCACCCATATAAAATCATGCTGTCTGCGAGACCTTGGCAAACCTGTGATGAAATCCATGTTTAGAATCTCCCACTTCCATTCCGAAAGTTCTATATTCTGAGCCAAACCACCGGGCCTTTGATGCTCCACTTTAACTTGTTGGCAATTCAGACACTTAACAACAAACTCTACAATGCCCTTCTTCATGCTACTCCACCAATAAACTTCTCTCAAATTACGATACATCTTTGTGGAACCCGGATTAATGGAATATCTGGAGCTATGAGCTTCCTCCATGATCCTCTCTTGGAATCCATCCACAATTGGTACACACAATCTACCTTGATACCTCCATACGCAATCTCCCCATTATTCAAAAGCTAATACTTTTTTCTTATGAACATTTGCCTTCAATTCAAGAAAAATAGGATCTTGGTCTTGCTTTTCTTTCACTTCTGACACTAATGATGATTCAACCCCATTCATCACCACTACTCCTCATTCTGTGGAATCCATTAGTCGGACTCCCATTCGTGCAAGTCTACGCACATCTTTCGCTAGCTCTCTCTTTTCTTTCTCAACATGGACAGTACTACCCATAGACAACCTACTTAAAGCATCAGCAACAACATTAGCCTTACCTGGGTGATAAAGAATACTCATGTCATAATCCTTGATAATTCCAAGCACCTCATTTGTCTGAGATTAAGCTCTTTCTGAGTAATCACATATTGAAGGTTCTTGTGGTCGGTGAACATCCACATGAACACCATAAAGATACTGGCGCCATATTTTCAAAGCAAATACTACAATAGCCAACTCTAAGTCATGGGTTGGGTAGTTCTTCTAATGAACTTTCAACTGTCTGGAGGCATAAACTATAACTTTGCCATTTTGCATTAGTACACAACCCAACCCAACTCTAGACGCATCACATTATACAACAAAGCCTTGCGTACCTTCTGGTAAGGTCAACACTGTGGCACTAGTCAACCTCTTTTTCAATTCCTGAAAGCTTTTCTCACAAGCTTCAGACCATTGAAACTTTACTGTTTTCTGAGTCAATTTGGTCAAAGGGGACGAAATAGATGAGAACACCTCTATGAACCTTCTATAATATTCAACCAAACCTAAGAAACTCCTAATATCAGTTGGAGATGTGGGTCTAGGCCGATTCTGCACTGCCTCTATCTTTTGGGTATCAACTCTAATTCCATCACCGGAAACTATGTGGCCCAAGAACGCCACAGACTCAAGACAAAACTCACATTTAGAGAACTTAGCATATAACTCCTTATCTTTCAAAGGCTGAAGAACTATTCTGAGATGTCTAGCATGATCTTCTTCATTCCTTAAATAAATTAGTAAGTCATTAATGAACACGATAACAAACATATCTAAATAAGGTTTGAAAACTCTATTCATAAGGTCCATGAACGCTGCAGGTGCATTGGTCAAAGCGAACGACATGAACAGAAACTCATAGTGACCATACCGGGTCCTGAATGTTGTCTTGGGAATATCACATTTTCTTACTTTCAACTGATGGTAGCCAGATCTGAGGGCTATCTTAGAAAAACAAGAAGCACCCTGAAGCTGATCGAAAAGATCATCAATTCTCGAAAGAGGATACTTGTTCTTGATGGTAACCTTGTTCAACTGACGGTAATCTATGCACATCCTAAGGGAACCATGTTTCTTTCTCATAAATAAGACCGGAGCGCCCCAAAGTGAGACACTTGGTCGAATAAAGCCCTTATCAAGGAGATATTTCAATTGTTCTTTAAGCTCTTTCAACTCTGCTGGTGCCATTCTATATGGCGGAATAGATATAGGACGAGTACTGGGAAAAATGTCTATACCGAAGTCTATCTCTCTCTCAATAGGGGGTCCGGGTAGATCATCTCGAAAAACTTCTGGAAACTCTTTTACTATAGGAACTGACTGAATATGAGTTATCTCAACACTAGAGTCATTAACTCGGACTAAGTGATAGACACAACCCTTGGAAACTAAATTTCTTGCCTTAAGGTACGAAATGAAATGACCCTTAGGCACTGTTGCACTACTTTTCCAATCTAAGACTGGCTCATTAGGAATTTGGAACTTGACAACTCGAGTCCTACAATCTATTGACGCATAACAGGCATGAAGCCAGTCCATACCTAGAATGACATCAAAAACTACCATATCTAACTCAATTAAATCATCCATGGTGTCTTTGTGATTGATGAAAGTTACATAATCATGATAAGCTCGCTCAGCTAGAGTAGACTCCCCAAAAGGTGTAGAAACACAAAAAGGTTCATAGAGTTTCTCAAGAATAACTTCAAACTTATTTGCAACATAAGGGGTTACAAAAGATAAACTTGCTCCTGGGTCTAGCAAAGCATAAACATCAAAAGTAAAGACTTTGATCATACTAGTGACAACATCTAGAGAGTTCTCTTCCTCTTGGCGACTAGTGATTACATAAAGGTGGTTTGCTCCTCCGCCAGTACCGAAAATAGCTCCTCTAGGTGCAGACCTGTCTGGTGGAGCAACTGATGAAGATTGGGCTCTATTGCCCTGATTTCTACTACCTTGCCTATTCTTAGGACACTATTTCATGAAGTGACCCTCTTACCCAAACTTGAAACAACTTGATTGGCCATCACAACACTTACCTAGGTGGGTTCTACCACATCTAGCACAGGTAGGAGCCCAATTACCTCCTTGTGCTACACTTCCCTGAGACTGTGCAGGTCTAGCTTTGAAGTGCTGAGAATTCTGGCTATTATACTTACCTTTGTTTCTGGGCGCAGGTGCACTAGCAGATGGAGCAGGCCCCTTTTGCTTTTGCTGAAAGGACGAACGGTTCACATTACTTTTCTGCTGCCCGGACTCATTCCCTGTCTGAGCCTTCTTGTTTCTAAATTCTTCCCTATCCCTTAACTTCTCTTCTTTAAACTGCTGCACATAGACCATCAACCTTGATATATCCATGTTCCCAATTAGCATTGCTTCCCTGCCCTCCTTGCTTGATAGACGGGACAACCCATAAACAAACAAGCTCATTCTACTCCTCATATCCGCAACCATCCCCGGAGCATAACAGGATAGTTGGGTGAACTTCAATCCATACTCATGAACACTCAAGGAATCTTGCTTAAGGGTAAGAAATTCTCGTACCTTAGCCTCTTTCAGTTCTCGGGGGAAGAAACGCCCCAAGAAGGCCTCCTCAAAACATACCAAACTAATAGGTGGTGCATCCTCGGCTCTACCTTCTTTCCACTGGTCAAACCAAGTCCTAGCAACATTCTTCTGTTGATATGCAGCTAGTTCAAATCTTTCAGTATCAACAACATGCATAACCTCAAGTACCGTTTTTCAGTTCCTCAACAAAACTCTTTGGATCCTCAGTAGTGCTTGAACTTGTGAAACTTGAAGGATTCATCCTCAAGAACTCTCGGATCCTCGAAGTATCAGTCACTTCCTGTCTAGCTCCTCTTTATTGCCCAGCTTGGTTGGTCACAACTTGGCTCAACATCTTGATAGCCTCTCGGAACTCAGCATTGGTGACCTTTCCTTGGGGTTGCACTTCAGGTGCATTGGGTAGCCCTTGCTACTCAACATTTCTCCTAGCAGGATGACCTCATAAAACTCTTCGTGGAGGCATGATTATCTGAAAACACGCGTAAGCACTAATTAGAAGGAAACGTTTTAGAGATCAAACTCTAACGCACAAAATAAGTGTGAAAGAAGTGAGATAATTTTCCTAAGTGTTGCATCCTCTTAATTATAGATGTGGCGCGCTTCACACCGATAACTAGGACTTTACAAACACGGCTTCATAGAATCCCTAGGACTCTTGAACTCTGTGCTCTGATACCAAGTTTGTCATACCTCGAACCTACACCCCGAACGTGGCTGGCACTCGAGAACCATTGCTGACCCCAAGCGAACCCTTGGCCTGGCTTACTTACTCAGCGGAAGACTATAAGCATTATTACAATGATCAAATGCACGTACTCAATTGTTTAATAAAATAACTTACAATGTTTAAAAGTCAACATTCAACTTGGCCAAAATGTCAACTCAAGTCTTAACATATGAAATGATAATGTAAAGACAATTGAACTACTAACTATCTATGAAGCCTCTAAAACAAAGAGGGATGTTAGGACAGGATCCCCAATCATCCTAACCACTGAAAAGTAGAAAGTAAATGATAAAAGAGTCCTCCAGAATGCAAGGAGGCTCACCAACTGACTCTGAGTGCACAACCTGATCAACGAGGCGCTGGATGCTGATCTTGGTTACCTGTATCTGCATCATAAGATGATGCAGGCCAACTGGCATCAGTACATTGAATGTACGAGTATGCGAGTTGGAATGCTAAACACAACTTAAACTTGAAAAGGATTTGAAAGGAACACTTACCTTGGCTACTCAACTCATGAATAACTCAACTCAAATGCAGTGTAAAACAACAATAATAGTGCAATTTATACAAAGCATTTAGAACAGTAAATAACAACTCAATTTGTTAAAGAGATGCAATAACAAACTCAACTTTACTCATATATCAAAGTAATATAATTTATGTGGGAGATTCTCTAACCGACAACCACCACTATGAGCCTAAGTGGTGATACAACGTCTTGCCCACTCTTGCCAGAACTGTCCTATACTTTTCCGTCATATAAGACGCCTTAAGTAAGTGGATCCACTTGTCTATGCTAAAAGCATCTTAAAGAGTCATCTAAAGTATGATCCTTTACTACCCATGATGGCTACATGGTTTATGGAGACTTGAGTTAATATGAACTCGCATCCCCATATCGGTGCTCAATACTACTCCGAAAATATATTTAGCTCATATGTTATTAAAACAAACTTCTTTCTTTGGTTTGAGATAATTACTCAAAACTTAGCTTAAAAGTTCTCTTGGAATCGACATTCCCTTTCTTGTTCAAATGTGAAAAAAACATTTTAAACTCTTGGGAATACTTAGTTCCCTTGTAACTTTTGGAGAAATGAACTCAACTCTTTACTCTTTTCTTAACTTAAAACTTAAGTCTTGGAACAAAGTTAAAACGTTGGTGAAAGACTTTTGAAAAACTTTTATGAACTTCTCTTGACTTGCTTATTGACTTCTAAACTTGACTCCTAACTTTCCTTGAATTTAATTATCGATTCAAGGATTGTGATTTATGATAGGAAAGATCTCATGATGTTTAGGAGTGTTTTTAGATAGCTAAACATGAGAGATCAAAATATCACTGTCAGAGAGTAGGTCCGCGACGCGGAGAGGTATTTAAATTTTGGTCGCGAAAATACTTTTTTTAGGCAGAATGGTCTGTGACTGCTCCGCGACGCGAAATGACTTTTCCCAAATCTGGGGAGCAGGTCCGCGACGCAGAGTCAGTGCCCAGATTTGTCCGACTAATTTTCTTCTTCGTTTTCCCGCCCCAATTCGCCCAAACTCGGTTCTTTGTCCCAAATTCTTTTTAGATACAAATACCCAACAAATATACCTAAGAACCTAACTCCAACCCACTCAATAAATTGACGTAATGAGCTCATAAATGTCTCAATTTCAGCACAACTCAAGAATAATATCAAATTCAAGAATACATATCAAGAACATCAACTTTCAAACTCTTTTAGGACAAATTCACGCTAAAATAAACATGTTTGGCACGTGGGTGAACGAACCCAACGTTATGAAAGCCTCACATACCTTGTAAGATTAATTCCTTGGCGAAATCCACAACCAAATTGCACGATCTTAGCGAATCTTGAGCTTTCTTCTCCTTTCTCCTCTTTTCTCTTTTCTACAAGCCCTAGCGTGAATTTCCAATTTTTCTAAACTGGCCAAATTCTGATTTGACTCTTAATTAATTCACTAAAATGAATTAAATTAATTGGGTAAAGAAAAGACCAATCTACCCTTTCAAAATCCGGATTGGACTTTTCTTATTCGAACAACCCAACTTCCAAAGGGAATATCTCACTCATACGAACTCGGAATCGTGCAAACTCGGCGGCGTTTGAAAGATTATTCCAAGATATTTCTTACGATATCTGGGAACACACCTAACTTATCATGAGCTAGGAGTTATGGTCATTTGAAGTTGACTAATAATCCAACTTAACATACTTAACAAATTTTCCAGATTTTTATATACTTTCCAAAAATGGCTATTTCCAATTCTTTAAGTTCTTCCTAGTTGTTTCAATTTGCAAGATGTTACAAGTCCCTTCTGTGTGGGCAAATTGACGAACCCTTGGACAGCGCGTCAACCTCACCACGGGTCGTCTACGCATCCCTGGGAGGGACACCGGCCTAGGAAGGTTCTTGAAACTCATCACGAGCACCTAAATGACTGTGGTCCCCTACACAGACCGTCTAGGGTTCCGTGGAGGATTCCATGGTCCACCTTTGGGTTCTTGACATGCCCGTTTGATTCATTTCTATCCTTTCTCTAATCCAAAGTGTTGCAACTATGAATGGATTGATACATCACTATAAATCATTTTGAACACATCACTTTCTAATTCTTGACACTTGAATTGGTTCCTCACCTTATCATCTCCCCCTTAGGTCTGTAGCTCATACTCTAAAGCTATAAATTTATTCCATCTTTTTTTTATACTAGTCTATATTCCGTTTACTCTAATACTCAGTAAAAGCTAATCTCTTGGATACCAAACTCTCCATCCGCCGGTACTAAGATTCCTTCTTAGACCTCTTTCTTAGATGCTTCTCTTAACCTCTTCTTAGTGGCTTATAAGGCCACTTAGTCTAACTCTTGATAATCTGACTTCTCCTTCTTAGTTCGTTAATAACGTCTTTCTAAGATCATCTCTACCTTACTAGATGCGACTTGATTTATATTTAAGAGGTTCATCATTGCTAGGCTACATAAAATCTTTTCTTTACCAAACTCTTAAGGGTAATAAATAATGCTTACATCAACCTACCCCAGATTGACAGGTCAACTATACTACCTAGGCGTACATGAAAAAAATCATAACTTAATTAGAACTTCATTTGAATACATACGATCTTGGGTAGATCTCTTAATGCTCTTGTTAATCTAACACTTAACCACACTTATTGCTCCCATCTAAGGGTCACAATACCACTCCTGTACCATTCACATTCGTTGCAAACTAACACCTTAACTCATCACATACTTTATGTCAGGCTTACTAGATCAGATCTCAAACCTAACATCATCACCCTCATGTTGCCATCCCTTTTATTTTCACGACACTCATCTCAAATTCAAGCTTATTGTGTACTACTAACCATAAATATCAATATAACTGCACACATACTATACTAGCTTAGACTACTAGATAAAATTAAGAAACAATCTTCCACTAAGACCTCATGGCAAGTAGTCAATCTTTATCTTCCAGCCTACCTATTTACAAATCACTGTCAGATTCGCTTTCACAACTTAAGTACTATTTACCCTTTCACTATACATCATTGCCTAATAAGTTTTGTAACCTTCTGAACACACTACAACAAATATCCTTATCAATGATGAATCATCTTGTCATTTAAAAGCCATATTTCGACATTAAAAAAAAATGTGACGAAAAAAATTCGTCAACTTTTCGTCCCTAAACGTGTCACCAAAATTATATGAAGACAATTTAGCGCTTCATCGCTAAATAAAGTATATTAAGTACAAAATAAAATTTCGTCCCTAAATTCATATATTTTATGACAAACTTATTTGTCATAAATAGCATAAACAATTGTAGCATAAAAATAGTGCTTTCAGTGAGAAAACAAATTCGCCGCTATATGTTATCTTCATGTTACTCGCGAATCATTTTCAAGCTAATTTGGTACACTTTCTCACACACTTATAAAGAACACAATTATTATTTTTTAACAAATCGTTGATAATTGATAAATCTAAATTTCTCAAAAAATACCATTAATCTCAAAAATATGAAGAACGTTTACCAATGAGAAAAAACTTCTAATAATCAATAAAACATTATATGAATTCTCATTATATTAAAGTTGGTCCGAAGGAAACCCACAATTATAATATCCATTTATTGTCGTTTTCTTTACATCTTTACTTCCTGATTTCAACACAATCTTCATTTCTTGGTGGTACGACTCAGATCCACCTCTTATTCTTTACAATGAATCTGCAAATAAAATCAAGGCATTTAATTACTATAGCAACCAACAAAAAATAAGTTAACAGTACTTAAATTCAACTTTACTTAATCTTTATCAACTTGTTACGGTATTAATTAATTCTTTTTTTTCTTGCATCTTTCCTAATGTTTGGTCTTGCCATTGTTCCCAGTAGCATGATAGTTAATCAATTCTACATAATCATTTCATAAAAGTAACAAATGAAGGGGTGAGTGACTCTCACATTGTTCGAATACAATACAATAACTTGTTATAAGGTCTTTTGAATATGTCATTATGTTTCGAATGAAGATAATAACTAAGCAATGCTTCTTCAACACCAAATACCCTCATTGGCATCTCAAGAAACGTGGGTCTGAGTAAGTGCTAACATCAACACTTTTATGCCTTTAAGGCATTGAAAAAAGCCTCACATTTCAATATATTTACCAATATGTACCAGTAGATTTATTGTAAAAAGGTACTCCCTTCGTTTCACAAAGAATGACCTGGTTTGACTTGGCACGGAGTTTAAGTAAATAAAGAAGACTTTTGAATCTTGTGGTCCTAAATTAAAGTTATGTCAAATGTACAAAATTGTCCTTAATCTTGTGGTCTTAAACATGCCACGTGGAAAGCAAAAAGTAAAATGTTATCAAAAAAGGAAAGAAGTCATTCTTTTTTAAACTGACTAAAAAGGAAAGGAGGTCATTCTTTGTGAAACGGAGGGAGTAGTTTTTAAGAGCACTAATATATGAACCATCATTTGCTCCAATTCATATATTGTTTTTAATAAGTCATAATTTATATTTAATTAACCAATTCATTTTGAAAAAATAATCAGCAGACAACAAAATATGTGACAGTGAGAAATAATGAAGCCAATGAAATCAGCTAATTAGGTGCAGAAACAAGAAAAAAGATCAACCAGTGAGAACTTGAACAATCATATTTAAATGAGAACTTGAACAATCATAAGAAAAAAGAACCAGATACACAACATATAGAAACCTAATGACAAGTAAAGATTATCTTAAAAACGAGTTAAATTCATTTAGAAGCAATCAACAATTTCTCCTTTAGCAACATGCTGTTCAAGTAACTGTGGTACATCATCAGGTGTAACATAGCCATACCTAGTGCACAGAAAAAACAAACATATAATTTAACTACCCAGCTAAATTTCATCAACTGCCTACAACTGTCCGGAGACTTCCTTATGAGTGTTTCGTCCAAATATAATTACATTTCCAGCAAACATGTGCCCCCCGATGTGTGAGCATGGACTAAAAGATATTTTTCCTTGAAGATCATATGATTTTATTTCATCCAAAGTCTACTAACTATAGCTGGTCCACAAACACAACACTGGGGATCTCTCGAACCATGACAACACACAAATATGTACCATCCAGTCAGAGCTTCAGGATTTCCAGGTAACCATTCACCATCCTTCACTAGCACCTCCTCAACAAATGTGTCAACATCAAAATGAGTCAATATCCTGCACCATAGGTAAATTCAATGTCATTTAATAGATATGCAATCAACAGCAACAGATACACTAGAATAGTATAGCATAGTCTAAACCTGTATGAATCTGATCATGATGTCCGGAAATATGAACGCATCCCCATTCGATGTCTCATGCCCTTCACATATTGTCAACCGAGTCTGGAAGAAAGAAAAGTTACAAGGTAAATCACTACAGATATTACTGAGATCATGAAGAAAACATAACCAACTAAGCAATTTGCTTTAGAAAGTGAATTTGTGAAAACAACACAAGCTCAATCAGAATGAGATCAAACAAGAACAATTTGGTCTTCAACTTGACTCGTAGCTATACAACGTTTGAAAATTGCAAGTTAATGATAATTCAATCATACAGGTGGATGGAAAATTTTGAAACTTGGAAGAATGTTAGTCAGGAATAAGAAGCGAAAAAAATTATAAGAACAGAATGTAGGACCTAAATTTACAGTTTGCACTTTGTTCTATCATATCACTACATGCAGGAAAAACTTAGTCAACACATCTAAAAGTAGCAACAAAAAACAGTAAGGCATGTCCCTCTTTTAAAAGAAATCATCAGCTTAAATTAGTGATGTTTGAACTCGTAAGCTGAAACAAACCAATCACACATTAATGAGTTTCGTTCCAAAAAGATATAGAAGCCTAATGGATACACACAACATGGAGGCAACGATGGATCCAATCACCAAGCATGTTAAAATTTCAAGCATAAATCACATAACTTGGAACAAAACTCTTCGAATGGAGAAGAATGTGTTTAGTGATGGCATAAAAGATGAAAAATCCGGCAAAATTTTTGTTCTTCAATCGGTTTTCAATTTTAACTTCTACAAAGTTTGGTGTTGGGTTTAGTTTTGAATTTTAAATGCTCAATACAAACCAAAATACCGAACTAGTTTATTGCTTTAGCTACCTTCTACTAGTTACGTAGGTTACAATTATTGTGTGCCAATATCTATTATACATCTTCAAGTCTTGTAAGAGATGAATACAAAGCATTGATAGATCTTCCCTTCCATCAATGAAAGTGAAAGCAACTATAAAACAGAGCTATCAAAAGGAACTTCATGCTTCGAGTCATGTTGGAACATACCTTGAAAATGACAAAACTCTGTCACTACAGTTGGAATTTGAACACCAATTAGTTTTTGCATCCTCCTCTGAATATTTACCATCTCCAATTTTCTGTAATAGAGATATTGACCAATAAAATACAAATTGCAAGTACCCAAAGAAGTTCACTTAGTTTATTTAAAAGTATTTTAGCTTACCTTGACAATACCCAGTCAAGTAATTCTCCTGCGTCACACAATCTGCGTATTCAAAAGCTAAGGACCATACAACAACATACTCAGTGCAGTCTCACAAAGTTGAGTACATGGAAGGATAGAATGTACCTAGACCTTACCTCTACCTCAGAGGTAGAGAGGTTGTTTGCGATTAACCCCTGGCACAAGAAAAAACAGTCTGAAACAATCCAGAAAAAGAATCCATAATGAGATAACAATTATAGGAAATTGTTACATGCACCAGCTTACTGTCACGAGGTGAATATGGAAAATGTGTATCTCTTTTTTTTTCTACAAGCAACTAGTAAAATCATGATGTAGTCCAAACTTATTTTGTGAGATGGGTCACAGAGTCCATTGTTAGTGTCCTTTCCTTGTTCATGACATTTATGTCTTAGGGAGTTTTTGGATTGACTTTTTAAAAATGGTTCATAAGCTAAAACCTAGAAGTTATAAGTTGGTCATTCCCAACTTTTGACTTTTAGTTTATTTTTGTACTTTTTTGCCTAAAAATGGGTGGTTAAAAGCTTTTTTTTTTGTCTTTTACAAACACTTCCAAAAATAAAAAAAAAGAGCTTAAAATTCAAAAATTACTTAAAATAAGTCAATTCAAACACCCTCTTACGCTTAAGGTGTCAAGAAAGTACCGCACAAAACAAGGAAAAACTAGAATTATCATGAGATGATAACTGATCATTTATTATAGTGAGCTCTCCATAAGTAATATATTGTTCTTTCTGAAAACATCACTAATGGTTGTAGCTATTTTTGTGGAACTAGTACATTTTTGCATCAAAGATTTCTAGTACGGTGTTTTGATGTGCTTCTGCTTATTTTTTTTTTTAAAAAATAGTGTCCCTAGATCTAGTTTTGCTTCAACCATCAAATCAAATGATTCTTTTGAACATAGAGGAAAAATGAATCTCCTAGTCCTACTCCAGAGACAAGCAAACCCTTGGACTGACTACATGACTTACATGACACTAAACAATACGCAAAAGCTTAAAATAGGTGAACACTTGCACATTTAAAAAAGTCTTAAAAATACTGACTTGCAAAAATACTTAACATGGGTGATAAGTTAAATAAAACATTATGAGAAAACAATGGGAACATCTAATTTAGTCTTTCTATGAAGCCTCTAACAATGTAAGATAGATGTCGGGACAAGACCCACAACACCTCCAATTCTACTAAGCTAAATGAAAAAGGAGTCTCCCGAAAGCAAGGAGGCCTCACCAAATACTGTCTACGAGTGAATAGTGATCTCAACAAAACGTGTAATGATGATCCCCAACAACTGTATCTGCATCATAAAACGATGCAGATCGATGACAGTACATTGAATGTACTTGTCAGTGATAAGGCTAGAGTAAATAACTTACTGCTTGAATGAGGGAAAGCAATATAACTGGAACAATACATTAATATGAAGCAAAAAACATTTAAGCTTTACAAAAAAGATATACAATGAAAGAAACATGAAAATTATATACTTTACTTGTGGGGAGTTTCTCTAACCGACAACCATTACCATGAGCCTAACAATGAAACAACGTTTCGCCTCACATTGCCAAGGCTATCCTATTCTTTACCCAGGTATAGGATGATATCGTGACTATGGATCCATCTAATTGGCCTTCTTAGAGGCAGTGAGGAGTCACATGAAAAGTCAATGCTAACCTATCCTACACTGACTACGTTGTTTTAAGGGACTTCCAAATCATAAAATACTCTAACCAAATTCGGTGCACAGTACTACTCCCAAAATAATTGATATAACTTTATGCTCAATTTACCCATTACAAGAATGGAATTCTTACTTAATTGAAATACTCTTCAAAACATTAGACATGATTACATTCTTGAAAACCTGCACTTATGAACTTATTTTTCAAGTCCAATAATCAACATAAGTACAAATATATAAATAACATTTGTAACTCTTATGTTTTTATGAAATATAACCTTTAAACATTTTTTCAAAATTCAGTTTGAAACACAATGATTGACTTTCAAGGACTCTTCAGACTTATAACTCAATTCATAGGGTTCATGCGGAATTATGGACATGAGCGACTCAACTCGAGGACATCAATAACCATATAGAAACTCATGAATACAACTATTCTCAAGACTTGGTTTTAAACTATAATCAATTTCAAATGAAATCTCAAATTTGACTCAAAAAGGATCTTGCACTTTCCTCTTAACTTTACTCTAATATGAAAAATAAAATTTGAGACTCATGATTTGGATATGTAGGATCTCTCAAGGGTTAATTAAGACTTTAATCGTTAATATCAAGAAGAGATCGAAGACACGATGCAAAGAAACACATACGAGACGAAGAATAGAGAAGAAAAAGGGGCAGGCAACCTTGGTGCATTAGTGGCGCATAGCCAACCCCAAAAGTAGTGGGAGTACTTTGGCGCCAGCAAGGCGCCAACCCTCCTAGTGCTGTGGAGGCGCATTTCCCCAAACCACCTAGCGATATGGGGGCACATTGCCCCAGCCTCGACTCAGAAATCTGATGAATTTTCTTGTTAAATTTTGGGTCCTAACTCATCTACAATCGATTGGTTCTTACAAAATCTCTTTGATTCATAAACCCAACACATTTTCAATGAAATCTTACTCAAATTTTATCAAGAAAAAACTACTCATTCGCAAGACCATCACCTCAAGAACTTGAAACCTCCATTGATAAAGAATGGGGCTAAAACTCAACAACTACTCAAGAATCTTTACATGAATTACTTAATGAATGAATTAATTGAAGAACTATATGATTGGAGTGAGGACGAACAAGTACATCACTAAGGTAAACCTAACATACCTGGAAAGAACCATGTTCATGGCGAAAATCAATGAATCTTGAAAAACGCTTGAAAACCTCGCATTTCTCCTCTTGAAACCTCGCTTTAAAAACCGTAAGTGTTTTGGACGTGAATGGGTATTTAGAATCTCATTAAACCATTACTGGGTTAGGAAAAACGTGTTCAGACAAGTGGGGAAAAGGAAAGTACCAAAACACCCTTTCCTAAAATGGATGGAAAGCCTTAACTAGAGAGGCTTCACTCAAACAGGCAAAACTTTTTACTCGGAGTTCAGCATTTAGCAAACTTTGTGGCATTGGAAAGAGGACTCAATGAACTTTAATTTGATACCTCATGGGTCACCCAATTCTATATGTGCTAAATGATTTGGTCAATTGAAGTCAACCCAACTAACATCTCATAGTGAAACTTAGTTGTTTATAAAGTTTTCAACTCGACTTTATGCTAGGGAATTCTAGTGACCCTAGCATTTAAGAGAATTTAGAATCACTCGGTACAAATCTTATTCACCATAATGAATGACTGGAGTCTTAACTTATAAATTTTTGGGATGTTACAAACTCTACTTAGTGTGACTTTTAGGCACTCTAGGACTCTTGAACCTAATGCTCTAATAGCAAGTTTGTCACTCCCCGAGGCTACCCCCTAGACGTAACATGGGACGTAGGATCATGAGTAACCCCAAGTTAACCCTGAGTCTGACATATAGCAAACATACTGAAAAATAACTAAGTAAACATGTACTATGCGGAAGCTAAAAACAATGGATATCTGAAATGGAGAAAATCCAACTAGTCTGAATATATAAATATAGTAAGAGTTTAGTGATGACATAAACTACTTTTAAGAACATAAGCTGAATCTACTACTATGTCTGTATGGAAAGCCTCTAAGTGAATTGAGTTGCTGGGACATGCCCCCAGCTAACTCTAACAAAGCTGAAAACTAAAAGTAAAGACTGAAATAGAAAGCATGTCTATTGTCTTCAAAGTATGAGGACTCACCACTAATGCTGCTTAATGTGGACCGAGATTTGACCTAAGTGTGATCTGGATGCTGAGTGCCTGAACCTACATCATGAAATAATATAGCGCAAAGTATGCATCAATACTTGGAATGTACTGAGCATGAAGGATACAAATACTAAGCGGAATAATAGATATATAAGTTAAACAATGCATAAATGAGAAATGATGTAATCTGAGAAAGGATATAGATATTGAAGTATAACTGAAAAACTAAACTGAATGCAATGACCAAGTACTAATAGGAAAGTAACATGTTGAACTGTATACTGAAGTAAATTCTAAAATCCTGGTCAATGCACTAAGAGTATGAGTGGGGTAGCTACTATTAACCGACATAAACCACGCGAGATAAACGTGGCGTCCGATGAATACGCCACATCGAGAGGATCCTATATACCTTGCCAGGGGTATAGAGGCATGACTGTGGCGTGATCACTAAAACCGATGCCCAACAGAGGGAACTTATGAACCTACGTTGGCACGTAGTTCTAGAACTTTGAGGGTACACAGAACCCTAGTCCAACTCGGTGCTAAGTCTACTCCCAACTAAATGTCAAGCTAAAATGCAACTGAAATATTGAGTAGCTCCAAACACTGACATGCTATCTGGGAATGCAACATAAATATACTGAAAATATGACATTGGAAATCTGAAGCATAATTTTCTGTCTGATTGACCTAGCATGCATAATATATGAACCAGGATAAATTTACACAAGCTAGGGTTTTGAGTTCAATGCATGGAATTATACTAAATTATTAATAAACAAGTTATTTAGATTAAAGGAACCATAATCACAATAAATCTTAAAAATCTAGAAACTCTAATTCTAGGGACCTAATGGGTGAAAGGAACCTACTAGTGAAATCTCGCATACCTGGTGACAAAAATCTATGGAGAATTCCTTTAGATTTCAGGGCTGAACTTGAAGAACACTAATGCTTGTTCGTGGAAGAATTGTCGTCTCTTACTCTTCTTTTTGTTCTAATTTCGATGATTGTTTTGAGAATAAGGGTTTTGGGTAGGTTTTGACTAGATTATTAGGCTTAAAATGAGTAAAATAACACAGTTTAGGCGTCAAACGACATAATTTAAGTTCCCAATGCATAGGGGAAAGAACCCAAATGACCCTGACTAAAAACTGGCGAAGTGGCCTTCTACGTGAGGACTGACAGACCGTCGTTAGGACCAAGGTCCGTCAATTGGGTCTTGGTTAAGGCCCTGCCTAACAGGTCTCTACTGAAACAAGCGTAGCTTTTTACTCCCAACTTGGATTTTAGCAAACTTGGTGGCGTTAGAAAGAGGACTCAAATATTTTTAATTTGATAGGTCATGGGCCACCTAATTCATTTTGCGATGAAATATATGACCATTTGAAGCTGACCCAATACTTACAGGTTGAACTGCCCCATTAACGGTCCACTTCACGGACCATGTGAAGCACCACGAGCCGTGAAGGCCATCATGGTTCCTCAAAGTGCCTTGGGGGTATCAAGGGTACTTTTCACGGGCCACAGGACGACCCATGTGGAGTCCCACGGGCCGTAGAGGGCTCCGTGGTCCTCCATTCTTGGCTTGGTGTGAACCATGGCGAGGGTGACGGGTCGTGGTCCTGTTCACGGCCCGTGAACCTCTCCGTGGTTCCCCCTTTTTCTGTTGTTCAGTCTTAGTTAGGTTATGAGGTGTTACAGGTATGGGGGTGGAGATGGATGAAAGCGAGGTGAGGATTAGAAAAAATAAAATAAAATTAGGGGGGTTGGGTAAAATGGAGGTAGGGGTGGGAGTGATTAGAATGAAAATTACTTTAGAAACTTAAAACTTATAAATTTATTTTTTAATTTTTCAATCAATGTAGATGAAATATGGGTAAACACATATCCAATCCGTCCATTAATTACCCAAACCGTATTTACCCATATTGAATATGGGCGGATTGGATAATTACCCATTTTTGTTCAAACCATCTTAAACCCATCCGAATCCGACCAAATCCAACCATTTGCCACCCCTACCTAGACCTAAGTTGAAACTACAAAGGAGGGAAAAATTTTAGGGGAAAAAGAGGTTTTTGGAGCCTTTCCTTTTTGTGAAAATGTGCCATTTGCCACCCCGACCTAGACCTAAGTTGAAACTACAAAGGAGGGAAAAAATTTAGGGGAAAAAGAGGTTTTTGGAGCCTTTGCTTTTTGTGAAAATGTGCCACGGCCTTAAATCTTAATAACTTGTTGAGAAAAATATGAATATCATCAATAATTAAGATACTTCTAAAAATATATATATTATTGTCAATACATGTACAGTAATGAGAGTTATTCATTTAATTTTATGACTTACTAATTATTTAATGTTTTTTTAAAGTCAATATGTATTAGATATAAATTGTGGTATAGATATACTTCTTTATTAATTAAGAATTAGTGGCTCAACTAAATATAATTAGAAGTATTAATGAATAATAGATCATAAAAGGTATTGTTTGAATAGATTAAGTTCGGGTAAAATAATAATTCCCGAAATACATAATTAAAATAAAACATGATTAAGAATTAGTGAAATTTTGTTAAATTGAATGGAGTCAAATGGCGAAAATCTATAATTACACCAAATCGGTATAATTATTGTCCCAACAGATCACGTTCGAGTAAAATAACATGAATTCTCAAAATATTTAATCATGTGATGAAGCTTGAGTGACTTCATGAAGTTTTTATATTCAATATATTAGTTAATCAAAAGTAATTCGATAAAATCATATATTTATTTAGCTTATATTTGAATCAAATGGACAATATCCTGTGAAGTTAAATAGAGTTAAATGATGAACACCTCTAATTAAATATAATCACTAATTTACTGAAATAATTTTGAAATTTCTAAGCAGGCTTGTAATATTGAATCGAATTGAACGAATAACAACTCTAAGAGGGTATTTGATTGGCTTAAAAGTTGGTCAAACCTATTTTTAAGTTAGTTTTTGACTTCTGAAAGTGTTTGACAACTATAAAAAATAATTTAAAATAAGTCAAACATGACTTACAATAAGTTAGGAAGTGTTTGGCAAGGTAAAAAAATGACTTAAAATAAGTCAAAACCCCAAAAGTAGGTCTCCCCCTACTTTTTATTTTTTGAATTAAAAGTCATTTCAGTTTGACTTTTTATTTTTAACTTGCAAGCTATTTTTTTAAGTCAATCCAAACAGGCTCTAATTACACTAGATTAGTATTGATACAACAAAAAATATTTGCTACACTAGATATAATCACCAAACTTATTTTGTTTTAATTAATTTATTGTGGCCAAACGGTAAACTTATAAATTCATAGTTTAAATTTTATAAATATAAATACATTGTGGTAAACATTACTTAAAATAAGTTAAAAGTCAAAAGTAGGATTCTCCTTACTTTTTATTTTTTGACTTAAAAGTCATTAAAGTTTGATTTTAAAAAGTTGCTTTTTAAAAGCTGTTTTTTTAAGCCCATCCAAACGGGCTCCAACTATCGATGGAAGGAGTAGTGGGCATAGAAATTATGGGAGAAGAAAAATGAGGAACGATTTATGAGACATAGTAGGTGAAGGAACATCGGATGTAAACACTATGTTGTAAGGTGTATATATCATAAGTTGTATATCTTGAATATACTGTGTATATTTCTTAACATCTTAAATATATGCGTATATATTTTTGAGTATCTTTATTTTCTATATATACTTATACAATATATTTTTTGTGAATATTTTATATATATTGTATGTATATCATGCATATATTTATGTTTTTTTTTAAAAAATTGTAACACCTCGAATTCGAGAAATGGAAAAATAACAGTTTTCAGATTTTTCTGATGCCATCCAACGAAGGTCAACCATGGCCCGTGGACTGAACCACGAACCGTAGGTCTGGTCCGTGGATTGGCCATCCAAGAGTGCAATCTTGTGCTCAATTGGAAAAAAATGTCACTTCATGGTGAAAGAGGGGATAGTCTGGGTCATCGGATTTTTGAGAAAGGTATTGAGGTTTATAGAGCTAAAGTTGAGGTAATAGAAAAGCTTCCATCACCTATCTCTGTTAAAGATGTTAGAAGTTTTCTTGGGCATGCAGGCTTTTATCGGAGGTTTATCAAGGATTTCTATAAAATTGCACACCCATTGTGCAAACTGCTTGAAAAGGAGTGTAAGTTTGATTTTGATGATGCTTGTCTGAGAGCATTTGGAGAGTTGAAAACAAGGCTAGTTTCCGCACCTATCATTATTTCACTGGATTAAGGGTAACTGTTTGAAGTGATGTGTGATGCGAGTGGAGTGGCGCTTGGTGTGGTATTGGGACAGAGGGCGAGGAGAAATTATTCTTCATCTGATTTACTATGCCAGCAAAGCTCTGAATGTGGCTCAAAAGAACTATACGATAACTGAATAGGAACTCCTTACTGTTATTTTCGCATTCGAGAAATTTCGATCCTACTTTCTTGGTACTAAGGTCATAGTGGGTACTGACCATTTTATATTGAGGTATCTGATGGCTAAAAAGGATGCAAAACCCATGTTGATTAGGTGGGTATTGTTTCTGCAAGAGTTTGATTTTGAGGTGAAGGATGGAAAGGGGACAGAAAATCAAGTTGCGACCATTTGTCCAGATTAGAGGAGGAAGCTATGCTCAAGTTAGGAGATGGGGCTGAAATTAATGATGCATTCACAGACGAACATTTATTGGCTGCTTCTTATGAGCTTATTCCTTGGTTCACAGATTTTGCTAACTACTTGGCAAGTGATCTGGCTCCATCAGATTTGTCATTTCACCAAAGGAAAAAGTTTATGCATTATGTGAAGAAGTTCTTTTAATGATGAGCCTTACTTGTTTTGTATTCGTGCTGATGGGATTATTCATCGTTGTGTGCTCGGGGTTGAGATGATGAGTATACTAGAGGTGTGTCATTCATCGCCTGTTGGTGGGCATCATAGTGGTATTCGGACTGCGCATAAAATCTTGCAGTGTAGGTATTGCTTGCCTACCATCCACCAAGATGCTTATGTTTTCGCCAAGTCTTGTGACAGTTGCCAAAGAGAAGGAGAAATTTCAAAGAAGCAAGAGGTACCTATGAATTCGATATTGGTGATTGAGTTATTTGATGTTTGGGGCCTTGACTTCATGGGTCCATTTGTGAGTTCACATGGGATGAAGTATATTCTTGTTGCGGTTTATTTTGTGTCAAAATGGGTGGAAGCAATTGCGCTTTAAAACAATGAGGGTAAGAGTGTCACCGCATTCCTGAAAAAAAGTATCTTCTAAAGATTTGGTACACCTAGGGCTATTATCAGCGATGGAGGTTCTCACTTTTGTAATAGGTTGTTCAAGGCGTTCCTAGAGAAATATGGAGTTTGTCACAATGTAGCTACTCCTTACTATTCGAAGTCTAGTGGGCAGGTTGAAGTGTCAAACAGAGAGATAAAGCAAATTCTTGCAAAGACTGTGAACGCCAACAGAACGGACTGGTCAAGAAGGCTAGCAGAACGACTCGGTGAGACTCCCTTTCGTCACTTTCATCGCCTTTCTACCTTGACATTCAGCATCCTCAAGTTCTGTAACTTTGGGCGATCTAGCACTGTATCGCGGAACTACTCGGCGATTCGCCGACTGCTCCTTTCCATCACCAGCTTGATTTCTTCCCTCAGGACTTGGCACACTGGAACTTTAAGCAGTCAAATAGCCATTCGGCGACTCGCCAAGTGGACTTGGCAATCACCAGGCTTGCGTTTTTTCATTCTTTCAACTCGGTTTGTTTCTTTTTGCAAATTAGTGTCCTTTCTTTGTTCCTCAATCCATATATCTGGAAATCAAGGGTTTTACATCAGTTATTGGCACAAAATAAACATTTGAGGATACTAAATCTTTATAAATAAAGCCCTAAATGAGACTAAATCTAGGACTCATCAACACCCCAACTTAAACTTTTATTGGTCCTCAAGTAAAACTCAACTTCAGCAGTTCAAAAAAGATGTCTCAAATAGTGCTACACAAGACTCAATCATGAATGCACGCGACAAGACTCAACTTACTCTTGCAAGGATCAATTGTGCACTCAAAGATTCAAGTTGTGACTCACCATCATCAAAGATTCTCAAGTTCACAATACTTGCTTCAAATGCAAGTTCGTGCTTAACAAAGGTGCTCAAATGCCCTCTCACAAGAATGATTCCATATTCACACACAATTTCTCAATAAATTATAGTTCCGGAATCAGATATAACTCTCACACTGACAAAGATGAACACATGAATGACTTTGATGTTTGCGTAATCAAGACACAAGCACAGAAAATCTATTGCAGACAGGCTCGCCGATCTAGTCGGCGAGTCGCCAAACCTCTTTAGCGAGCCAGATCGGGCTCGTCGAAGCGATTGGCTTAAAAATTAAGGCAAGACGGCGATGTGAAGGTCCTTTCGGTGAATCGCCGACTACTTTTGGCGAGCAAGGATTTGTCCGCTGAAAGTTACAGTGCAACAAGAGTTCAGGGGTGGAGGCAAAGGGAGATTAAACAGACTTTTGGCGGATCACCGAGTGCTTTTGGCGACCTCAAGCTTCCTTGATGAAAGTCACATAATCCAACGATACAGATAACATGAGATTAAAGGCAAACCGCCGAGTGGTTCGGCGAGCTCGACCCAGCTCATCAAACAGCCCAACGTGCCTATTTCCAACCTACCTTCTCGAATTCAACCCCGCAACCCCCGATAACAAAATCAAAGCATGCACTAATGAAATTCAAACAAGACTCGTACTACCCATCACCCCGGGATTCTCAGATTTTTCCCAATTTTGTCAAATTTAGCCATTTGACAATATTTGCTCTTAAGAGTGTTGTCACCCGCTCTATCATTGAGCAATTTTCGTCATTAAGAACAAACATGGTCAGACTTCACCCAATCAATCTAAATGACACGCAAGCACAACTCAATGCAAAATCATTCATTTAAGAGCACAACAATTACGGGTATTTGATGATCAAAACAATAAGGGCAAGATTTGCAAATTGAAATAGGCATTTACGCATTCTAATTCTATTAGAGAGGCCCAGCACACAACAATATGATACCGTTATTGCAAATGAGTACAACATTTTCGAATGTGAACTTGGGATTCGGAAACCAATCTTAAATGCCGATTAAAACGCGATTGAAAAGCTAGGCGGCAAAGAAATCCTAGTTATGAGCACCAATCAACAACTAAAATACTAATGAAGTATATAAATATTGAAAATACTACCTTGGTGTGAGTTTGTGAAGTTTAAAAGCGAGGGAAAATGAAGAAGTTCAAATTCTTAGACCTTTGGCCATTATAAACCGTCCAGTTTGCGTCCATTCGGCGACGTTAGTCGCACTCGCCCATCCACTCGGCGACACGCCAAGTGGTCACTTACCCCACCATTTTCGATAGGATCATCAGTTTCTTGGGGGTCAAGATAGCGGTCTGGATCAAGGTCGCCGAACAAGTTGGCGACACGCCGAACTACTTCTTGAGCTTGCCAATTTTTACAGGCTCTAAATTAAATTTGAGTTGAGCCAAACGGCTGGTCTAGTCGGGCACACCAACCTGTTTGGCGATACGCCGACTGGACCTTTTTCTCGCCAATCTGCATTTTCTGAACACTTCCCGCATTTAAACCTGCACCACTAATACACCATTATTTATAAAAGCAAACTAAAGCATTTAAAACCTTGGGTTGCCTCCCAAGAAGCGCCTTAGTTAACGTCGTGGCACGTGCGAGTCCTTACTTACTCTCCATTGGTGGGGTTGGTCCTAGTGTTACTAGGTAACCCCAATAGTTCATTTGAGTGAAGATGAGGCATTGCATAACTCATGAGTGTCCTGATCAGCTGGATCGATCTAGAATGGGATCCAATCATTTGATTCAACACTTCAATATTCTCCTTCATCTCTTCCAACATTCGATCTTGTTCAGTGATCTTTTGAAGAATGAGTTGGAGTGTGTCCTCGACACGATTGTTCTCCCTGTCTCTAGATTGTTTTCGCTCATGAGGGGGTATGTACCTCCCTTAGCTCTTGCACTAGTTTTCCACTTCTGATATTTTGGTGGCTAATTCATTCAGCTGAGTTACCAGTGCGGTTAATTTGAAGTCCCTCTCGACTTCTTAACTCGTCTCACCCGAGTTGCTACCATTTCCCTCAGCCTTGCTCAGGGTATTTGCCTATATCAACAACTTCAAAGCAAAACAAAACTAAAAAAAAAGTTAGTAGACTATGATTACCAAAAGCAAAGTTTGACTTAGTAAAAAAATTTCACGTAACACCACTCTCCGGCAGCGGCGCCATTTTGATATTTAAGTAATCAAGACACAACTTCCAATGCAAGTGTCTACGATCGTACAATAGTATAGTAACCCAACCAAGGGTTGGGGTCGAGTCCCAAGGGAGTGGGTTTCTGAAAATTAGTGATTATGCACGAAAATGCTAAAGCTAACAGTAGCTAAAGACTTTATCGACTGAAGACATGACAAATTAAAGGGTTTGACACGAGTGTCAGTTATCAATGGGGGGTTTTGTAAACAAGTAAAGAACAAATCAGCAAAAATGCAAACAGTATTAATCAAGGAGATGAGTCTTGGGATGTGATAGGAATATGGGATAAAGTAAACTATTGGGTACATGCTTTTGATAATAAATTCGTTGAATATTTTGGCTAGGCTAGACCATAGTGGGGGTAAATTCTCTCTCGAGCAACTTACCCCGAATCAAATGGGTTCCTCTCGAACATACACTTGCCGCATGAAGAACAACCTCCGCCTTAGCCCACTCACTCTCTCGAGCTGAGTGTGTGGGAGAAGGACTAGGGTTCACTCTCTCGAGCTGAACCTCATGTCAACCCAATCC
>NW_006238955.1:206699-263512 GCF_000226075.1 Solanum tuberosum
TTAGAACTCAGAAGTCTATGTTAGAAATTCTATATTAAAAATCTGATACTAAGCTACAAAACTTTAACTAGTATTTATAGTTCTGAAAAAGCTGTGCTGCAGCGGATCATTCGACGTCGTTAGTCGAGATAGCCGTTCAACTCGGTGATCCGCCCTTTGGTAGGTTTTATCACCGTCTTGCTTTATCCTTCAGCATCGTCGTGTTTGGATCATTGGGCGACATAGTACTGCTTCGCAGAACTGTTCGGCGATACGCCGATTGCTCTTTTTCACCATCGATTTGATCTTTTCCTTCAGGGCTCAGTACACTGGAACAAAAGGTGAGGGTAAGACCTTATGGCGATTCGCCGAATGGGTTCGGCGATTCTCAGATCTTCATTTCTTCATTCTTTCAGCTGCCTTTGTTCTTTTTTTGTTAGGTAGTGTCCATGCTTTTCCTCAAACTCCAAATACCTGGAACTTAATGGTTTTCATCAGATAATGAGATAAAATATGCATTTGAGGACACTAATTCTATCAAAATATAGCCCTAAATGAGTCCAATTTGTGGACTCATCAGACTTCACCACTAGGTTTGCCCTTATTTTCCAGTTAACATTCACTTCAGCTCACTCAAGATCAAAAAGGTCTTTTCAAGGCATGTAACGGGGCTGAGTGCAAACATATGGTCATTTAGGCTCAGTGACTGCTATCCTCATGAAATCTGGCATGAACATCACTTTCTTTCCTTTTTCTTCAATATTTTCACTTGTGCTTAAAATCTCACCCCATCATTCACTTCCAATGGAATACCGGACACCCCATTTCTTTTGCAACTTTCGCAACTTTTATTTCACAACTTTTTCATTCTTTTCTTTTCATTCCATTTTTCTTTTTCGTCTTTTTTTTTTGTTTGGAGGGGTTCCATCTTTTTAAAAACCATGGATCAAGGGGGACTTAGGCTTTTGGCCTAAGTTGACTATTTAAACAAACCACACTTCATGAGGATTATGGGTGAATGGATAAAGAGGGGTTGCAAATTTCATCAAGTTTCTTCCAAGAAAAGGATAAGGCTCAAAAAGGGTTTCAAGCAAAGTTCACACACTCACAAGGTTGGCCACAAAAGAGGTATATTGTCAAATTGTTTCACTCTTCACAATTGTTGCCTAAGATCATTTCAAGAGCTTGCATCACTTAATCAACCGGAACAACGGAGAAAATTCTAGATGTCATCACATATGGTTCACGGTAAGCTCATCACACAAGGCATTGACACCAATATCAAACAAGACTCCACACTTTCACTAGTGTGCAATGTTCATCACAAGAGTCTCATTCGATAATCGGCTAGTCACAACGAGATGCAAAAAGTTCACATATTGTCTATGCAACTTTATTTGGCCTCATCGTAGCCGCGCATTCATTTTTATTCGATTAAGAGCACTATTCAAGTCATCGGTATTGATCATAACCGACACTCTAATTTGCACAAGAACAACCACAATCATACAGAAGAGGTGGTAATTTTTTTTAGAAAGGGTCAAAACCATTTACATTCAAAACAAGGAGCCATAAGCTCAAACATCCACAAAACAGTGTCAAAACACAATTTACAATACAAAAACCCAATATATATACTAAAAATGATAATCACAAGAGGTAGGTATGGAAATACCTCACCCAACCATAAATAAAAGTTGTTGTCCTCAAATGCAACAAAATAGTAATAATAAATCAATAAAAATGATAGAGAGGGAGGTAAAGGAAGGTCCTGTCTACATAGTCGCTCCATTTGTCGGGGCATTAGTGCCCGGTGTAGCACTCTGATCTTGGGCATCAGTGCCCGGTGCAACACTCTGATCTTGGGCATCAGTTCCATGTATCAATAACACTAGATCTAGCCATGGTGGTATCCGCCAATGAAATATGCATGGCTGAATCTATCATTGCCTTCTCACCCTCTGTCAGGCCCTCATATGTAGCCTCCTCATCGACACCAAGCTGCTCCTCATCTGTCTCAGCCTCTGCAACAGCTACCTCCTCAACTCAAACCTCATCTCTAATGGTAGCCGGAGGCACATCTGTATCAACTGGCATATCGGGGATCTCCATATTCCCAAAAATAATGGGCATATTTGTGGACTTCATTTGGTGCACGTCCTTCCTCAGCTCAGCAAAAGCGGCATTTAGGGTCGTCACCTCTTCAGTGGCCCCCTGGCCTTGCTCACACGCCGCTATCCTTGCCGCAAGGGCATCAATAGACACATTAAGAGTTGTCACTATAGCAATAAGGGTCCTCTCTATCATCACAGGAATTGTAGCCTCAAGATTGGAGGCACACCTATCCGTAGAATGGGCTAGCTGCCCCATCCGAAATAATGCAGCCTAGGTGAGTGGGCGTCGAGAAGCAGCAGCAGTAGCAAACCTAGGAGGTATGGGAGCTATGGAGGGTCTATGAGTCACAAAAGTAACAGAACTAGATATACCTGAAGGCCCAAGGCCAGAGTAGGAAACATTGCCTCTGCAGGTAATGTATCAGGATCAATAACCGGGGAGGTGTCCACCGGGGCTACCTTCTTCTTTTTGGCATCATTCTTTAGATACTCAGACTCGATCCACTGGATGTCGGTAGAAGATATATGAATCACTTCCATATCCTTCTTCATATCAAAGAGCACTCGGGCTTATCTGCACAACTCGGTGATCAACACTGGAAAAGGTAGAGAGGTTTGGCACTGCCTAGACCTCATGGCCATCTCTTAGCCCACAATCATACCCAAGTTGAGACTGCGCCCATCAATAATGCAACCAAGACATGGTGCCTTCGTATTGTGGATAATAGACTCACTATGGGATGGCATGATAGTGTTGCTGATAAAGTTGAACTAGTACCTTGCTGCTACATTGAAGTCATTCTTCTCTATTGGAGCTCCTGCCTCCAACCACCGAGGAGTGCCATCAGATATCAAAGGGGCCAACCACTTCTTCAAAGTCTCCAATGACTTTGTCTTGATCATATATTGATGGTCATCGGTGATATTGCTGGTGCATTCCAAAACTGCATTGATGTCATCACTGTCACATTTCACCTTTTTGCCCCTGACAAACACATAATCAACCAACTTGAATTTAGTGGTCTGCTTCTTCCCTTGTGGCACCAGGGCTCCATAGGCAGTGTAGAATTCCCTCACCCAAGTTGAAACGTAAGGGCCATGGGGTCTAGTGAATATCTGGAACATATGGGACCTCAAGCAACTCATAATCGTTGGGTATCTGTCTATTACTCTATCAGTAGACAACCTCTTTTCCTCGATGATGGTCCTCAATCCCTCAGTCTTCAGTCTGTTCATAGATTGGGGAGGAGGACCCTGTACACATGGTGCTGGGAACACAGTTTGATCTAGAACAAGAGAAGGAGTAGTGGCCTAGGGAGTCTAGATCCTAGACGAATCATTCAACCTCTTGGAACGCAACTCAGCTCTCTAGGCTAACAATAACTCATCATCCTCGGGCTCAGAAATTGCAGCCTGAGGGTCTTGGTTCTCACCCACACTCTCAGAGGTGGTGAGGTGAGTGGCATATATCCCCTCACTATCGGAGCTTGCCTCCGGTGATGCAGGCGCATGTGCCTTGCCTTTCCCTTTGCCTTTCCCACCAGTGGTAGGCAGCTTGGTTTCCTTTACCCGGGATGCAGCTGCATCCTCATATATTGTGGTTCCCTTTGCCCTCTTGCGGGGCAGCATGTCTCTACCTGCCACTTTTAGTCTAGCCATATCTGCAAAACAAACCAAAATAAGTTAGAGTCAATCCAAGAAAAATACAGAAATCATGTTGCAGACAGACTCACCGAATCGATCGGCGATTCGCCGAATCACTTTGGCGAGCTACGTATAATCACTTTGGCGAGCTAAATCAGGCTCTCCGAAAGGATTGACTCAAACATTTTCTAGAAAAATGGCCTGTCGGTGATCGAAAGGTTCTTTCAGCTTATCACCGACATCATTCGGCGAGCACAGGTTAGTCTACCGAATATCACAGTGTATTTTAGGGGTTGGGGGCGCAGAAAGGGCGATCAAAGAAGACATTCATCGAGTCGCCGAGTGCACTCAATGAACTCAAGCTTTTCACCGAAAGTTACAGAACCAAACTTCAATAATAGCATGAAATTAAAGGTGATCAATGGGGATTCGGTGAACCGCCGAGTGGTTCAGCGAGCTCGACCCATCTCACCAAACTGCTTAACGTGCCTACTTTCAATCCCGACTTCCAAAATCAACCCCGAGCTCTAGAAAACCAAATTAAACCATACACTTATTAAATTAATCCAAGACCCATAAGACCCGTGACATCAGGGTACTCAGACTTCCCCCGGTTTGACCAAAATTAGCCATTTGACAACTTTAGCCCTTAAGAATGACGTCAAACGCTCCATCATTGGGCAAAGCACGTCATTTAGCACAAATTTGGGTTACTTAGACTTCACCCGACTAGACTCCACAACAATTAAGCACAACCCAACAATTTTCGATCAATTTTAAAGCATGAAATTTGGGAAATCGACAACTAAGGCAATTAAAGCACATTATCGAAATTAAAGCAGGCAAACAAGCACACAAATACGATTTTAGAGAGGCCCAACACACATCAACACAATTTATAACAATGCAATTAATTTTAACTGCTAATTACGAGTTTTGGGGTTTTGAAAACCAACCTTTAATGCCGAATATAAGAATTTATAATGCTAGGCGGCAAAGTATCCCACTCCGAACACCGAATCAATGACTAGAAAGCGGTAAAATTGTAAAAATATGGGAAATATAGAGTGTGTGTGATTGTATAAAGTTAAAAAGTGAGGGAATATGAAAGTGTTTGAAATTTTAAAATTTTGGCCTTTTAAAAATCGTCCAGTTCTCGCCCTTTCGACGATGTTATTTTTCTTTGCCGAACCACTCAGCAATACGCCGAGTGGTTACTTGCCTCGCTGAGTTTTACAGGACCTCCAGTTAATGTGGGGGTCCAAACGACAGACAAGGTCGGGATCGCCGACCTGTTCGGCGATTCACCGACTAGTCCATGGACTCGCCGAGTTTTACAGACTTCATCTTTTGATTCCTTGAGTCCAACGATGGTCCAAGTCGGGATCGCCGACCTCTTCAGCGAGTCGCCGACTAGACATTTTGCTCGCCAACCTGCACTTTTCAAACACATTCTACACTTCAACCTGCACAATCAACACACGATTATTCCAAAAACAAAATGAAAGCAAATAAAAACTTAGGTTGCCTCCCAAGTAGCGCCTTAGTTAAAATCGTGGCACGACGCAAGTCCTCCCTCAAATTTCATTCTTGGGGTTTTCCATAGTGTCACTAGGCAACCCCCCTTGTTGTCTCGCGTTTAAATGAGAAGAAATTTGACCCATCTAGGTCTCCAACTATTTGATAGAGACTGAATGAGAGGTAATCGTCTGGCTAAGGGTCGATACATCTTACTTCATTTCTTTCAAAATTTTATCGGACCCTTCAACCTTGTTGAGAATACAAGAGAGCATATCCTCAGAACGGCCACCCTCAGAATCTTTGGGCTTTTGACGCTCGTGGGGAGGAATCTACCTATCCTTCACCCCATATCTTTCCTTCTAAGTGGGGTTACGATCCCTCCACTCTCTATCACGATCTCTCCAGCCCTCATCCCTATTTCAACCATGGTTACCACCCTGCCTCGGGTAGTTTGCACGATAACCACCTCCTTGGTTGGCTAGGAAGTTCACTTCCTCATTATACATCGCTTAAAACTTGGCCTCATCGGGGTTTACACACCCAATACCCACAATATTTACACTTTTAGCACCAGCTCCCATAACATTCTTGGTCAAAATGTCCAACTAATTCATCATTTTTGCCATGTTTTGGTCCATCTCTTGATCTTTTTCAATCTGTTCTTCGGTCAATTTAAAAGTGAGAGGGGAAACGTGATCTTCACAGGTGTACCATGCCCGAGTAATTTTAGTCATTCCATCCAAGAGCTGGGGTGCTATAATATATGGTTGTTGCATCAAACCTCCAGGAGAAAGTTGGTCAGCTACTCTCTTGTTCACCGAATCAAGGCTTCGGTAAAAGTATTGCAGCAAAACGTTGTTGGGCAAAACCATGAGTTTGGCATTGTAGCACCAACTTCTTAAATCTTAGCCAAGTCTCATGGATTGGCTCACCCTCCAAATGCTTGAAGCTTTGGATGTTGTCCCGAAGAGTCATCATCTTCAAAGGTGGAAAGAATCGCACTTGAAATGCGGTGATGAGCTCTTCCCACGAAGTGATAGAATCTCTTGGCAAATCATCCAACCATTTGCACGCTTATCCTATTAAGGAAACTGGGAATAACCTCAACTGGACCGACTCTTGGGATATGTTCTTGAAGGAGAATGGTCTGCAAACATCAATAAAGTTCCTTATATGCTCATGGGGATCCTCATGAGCCAACCCACCAAACAACCCTTTCAATTGCTAGAGCTGCAACATGGTGCTTGTAGTATGGAACACACCGTTCCCTTCAGCTGGATGCAAGTGAATGGCACCAACTCCACCCACAAGACTAGGGTCATTAGCATTCGACTCATTGACATCATTGAGATTGTTGATGTCATCTTGGTGGCCCATTTGGCTACCATTACTTCCATTGACACTCATTTCCTCTGTTTTAAAACAACAACACAAAAACCAAAACTAAAAGTAAGTAGATTCAACTATGAATAAAAAGAACAAAATTCAACTTCACCAAGAGAATCTCAAACAACACCAATCTCCGGCAGCGGCGCCATTTTGATTGTTGTAATGTTATCAAAGACACTTCATCCAATTCTAAGCGTCAACAATCGTTAATCAGTATATAACCCAACTAAATGAGTTGGGGTCGAATCCCACAGGGGGCTGTACGTGTTTGAGAGTCAATTGGAAAGTATGAACGTGTTTAAATCAGCCATATGAATAAAAGTTATCGAATAAAAACAACATTCAAATCAGGGGTTGACACGAATGTCAAATTGGGGGTTTTGGTTTTGATTATCAACTACAAGCAGCGGCAATCAACACGAAGTAACAATAATGTGATGGGTTCTTGGGATGTGATTCGATTATAGGCTAATATAGACAAATGGGTAATTGCAACTATTAGAAAATAGCTAGATATTAGTGAGTAAGCTAGGCTATAGAGGGGATAAACTTTCTCTCGAACAATTTACCCTGAATCAAGTTGATTTCTCTCGAATATTAACAAGCAAGCAAAATAAGAACAACCCACACCTTAGTCCATTCACTCTCTCAAACTGAATGTGTGGGGATTGGGTTTAGGATTCACTCTCTCGAGCTGAACCTAGGTCAACCCAATACCCACTAACAATCAATCAATAAGTTTAGTTTTAAAACTTCTCTCTCGAGCAAGACAAAAACACAAGGGTAGACTGTATTTGCAACTACAATTCTTAAATTAAACCACAATTAATGATTGAACTCACTTCTAAATAACATTTAAACTAACAATTAACCATATCCATAAATTAAATCAGCCCATAATCACATAATCACACCCCAAGAATTGGGGTTTTAGCTAGACATCATAAAAAGGTAAAAACTATTACCAAATTATTTATCCATCAATTGGGTAAGACTAGATTCGTCCGTACAATGCTCCAATTTAAAGAATCTCAAAGACCCACTTCCAATTTCTCAAAAGTGAAAAACTTCAATTCTTTAAAGCTTAGGAAAGACTAGAGAAAACTTGTCTCAGTCTAATGATATCATCTACAATTCATATATTATGATATTAGATCCAAAACTAAATGTTTAAAAATGTATTTACAGTCGTCAAAAATATGCTGCGAAAAGCCACTTGGCGAAGTAAGTCAGGCTCGCTGAACCACTCGGCGAGCCCCCCTTTGGTCACTTTCATTGACTTTTTGCCTTGACATTCAACATCCTCAAGGTTTGTAACTTTGGGCAATCCAGCACTTCTTCGTGGAGCTACTCGATGATTTTCCGACTTCTCCTTTCCATCGCAAACTTGATTTCTTTCCTCAGGCTTGGCACACTAGAACTTTAAGCGGTCAAACAACTATTCGACGACTCACCAAGTGGACTTGGCGATCACCAGGCTTGCGTTTCTTCATTTTTTTAACTCGCTTTGTTCCTTTTTACAAATTAGTGTCCTTGCTTTGTTTCTCAATCCATATACCTAGAATTAAGGTTTACATCAGTTATTGGCACAAAATAAGCATTTGAGGACACTAAATCTATATCAATAATGCCCTAAATAAGTCCAAAATCTAGGACTCATCATGAAGTCTGAGTAATCAAGGTGTCTGTGTCGTGCCGCGATGTTAAATCAAGTATTGCTTGGGAGACAACCCAAAATGTATAATCTAGCCAACTATAGGTTTTTCTTTGTGATATAGGAGTTTTCTTCTTTTATTTTAATTTTTATAGCTCCTTTGATAGGTGTTTTATTTTGGTATTAGTGTTGGCTAGATATAGAATAGGGTCTGTTCCTAAAAAGTGTCCAGAAAATGTAAAGAGAAAGTCCAAATGATTGCAACATGTGCAGGAACGAAAGACAAAATCTACAGGAAAACAACTGTGTTGTGGTCTACGGACCCCATCGACGGTCCATTGGTCAATCCACGGACCGAGAATGGTGTCCGTAGATCCCAAGTAAGTCCTCAAAATTTTCTAAGTGTCAGAGTGACCTATGGACCCTATCCACGGTTCGTAGGTCGACCCACGGACCGTCGAGGGGGTCTCATGGGTGCAAAATCAGGGTTCTGTCGACCTGACCAGAACCATTTTTAAATAAAACCCCTTCATTTTAAAACACCCCCCAACGTCCAAAACTCCCTCCCAACCATTTTTCAACTCTCTATCTCCCACAATCACTCCCATTAACCCCATATCAATACCCAATTCACTCCCCCAAATCCCATATTCATCCTATCCTCTCCCAAATCACCCATCTTCTCCCCAAAGCGATCTCCTAGTCCAGGTTCGGTGTCCACGCTGGTTTAGTAGTTTTTTTTATCAATCACACACTCATTGTTGTTGCGTACTTGTAAGGTATGATGATTTCCCTAAACTTTGAGTATTTCATAGTTTCAACTTGAAATCACAACAATGAACTTGACCTTGGGTTGTAGATCATGTGTTTGAATGTTAAATTGAAGTTAGATGAATCCTTGGAATGACGGTATGTGAATGTATAGTAAATTTTAACCAACAAAATCAAGTAATATGCCAAATTAGAAGTTTTGACTTAGGGTTCATAGGTTTAGGTTTCATAATCTGTAAAATTTGTGTCAACGAGAACTTAAGGATGATTAACTACCAAATAACATGTTGAAATGCATGTGTTGTCCTAGATTGTTTGTAATTATTGAAAGAAAAGGCATGAAATTGAGTAAAGTTCTGTAACCTGGCACAAAAATGACCCACGACTCCCCTTCCACGGACCGTAGGTCACCCTACGGACTGTAGGTCACCCTACGGACCGTAGGTCGAGTTCGTGGGTTAGTTGCAAACAAAGTTTTCACTAAGTGTCGAACCACAATGTTGACTATGGTCCGTCGTTCCATGGATAGATCGTTTTGCACTTCTGTGGTTCCCATATCTGGGACCTGATTTTCAACCATCTGACCCAGGGACCATCATTCCATCGACGAACCGTAGGTACCCACCGTAGGCTGACAGTTCATCTACTGTCCAGATTTTTTTTAGTTTTTGGGTTTGGTCAGTTTCTTGTTTTAAAATTCTTTCGTGTGTTTTATTGGCTTGTTTTGGTACTAACTAAGCTTCCACAGGTACCATGGCCCCCAAGCAAGATCCAACCTATGCCGCTAACGGAAAATCTAAATTTGACGCTCCTTCGCGACGTATGATCATTGAGGAGGACGTTAAGTATATTCCTCCCAACATCAGGACCTCCCCTACTGCCCCTCGCACTACGAGGAATCGAGCCCATCAGGTGACTTTCGACATGGTCACTGCCCCTAGTCTGAAGAGAGGGCTACACCGATCAGCTCACCAGCTGGCTCAAAGTCACCATCCAGCTGCAGCTCTAATGGCAGCACCGCCTAGTCTTCTGAGGCTAATAGTATGGGCGATATTCCAGTGCCCCCAGTTTTGAGCCTGTACCAGTTGCTACGAAGCCTAATAGATGGTGTGTGGAGGGCTTATATCAAACCTATGTTGATGCTCGCATGCTGAATGAGCATAATAAGATGGCTAGATTAGTCACCGAGGATCGTCAGGTTCTCACAGGTAGCCTCCACACTGCTCCAGTCATTGTGGGGCTCTTTTGGACACACATGCGTGAGTGGATGGATCGAACTCAGGCACATACAACAAGGGGATAGTTCGGGAATTCTTCACTTCCTTTACCGCCACCATCAGAGGGTCCATCTCCAAATGTGTGAAGCCCGCAGCTCAGCCTCCACTTGAGGCTACACTAGTATGGGATTTCACCATTGACATCTCTAAGACCACCCTCTGCAGGTTTATCTATGGCCCAGATCACACTCTGCCCATCAATACCGCAGAGTTCAACTATTGAATGGGCATCAATCAAAGCGGGGCATTTCAGAGAAATGTCGAGCAGAGGGAGTCACTTATTAGGTGGCTAGCACGCCATCTTGCTATGGATGGAGAGTGCGCGGAGTGGGTTAGTACCCCTAGCCTGGGCATTATGAAAGCTACATTAAACTTTGCTGCAAAATTCTTCTGGTTTCTTGTAAGGAATCGAATGTCCCCTACTCAAGTTGACAATGTGGTCACATAGGACCGACCAAGGATGGTTGCAACTATGGTAGTGGGGCTTGAGGTAGATTTTGCCCGCATATTGATTGCAGATATCCATGAGAGGGCCTTCAAGGCTACCACGACCTTGCCCTTCCCGTGCCTCACCTTTTAGCTATGTAGGGATCGTCTATACCGGTATGACATTGTGGCAGGTTGCTTCATGCAACCAAGACTCTAGACATTGGCCTCATTCAGGATGATGCCAACCTTGCTGCACCATGGGGAGACCCACAGGTTAAGGTACCACCTCTGGGTGATGATCTGGCTACTTATGTTTTGCATATGCAGGCCGATGACTCCACCATTCCGGCCACTACAGTATACACTCAGGCTCCACCGTCTCCGACCACCAGTCAGGCCCTAGCTCATCCTGAGCCACTCCATCTTCAGGGTCTAACGTCACCCCTCTAGCCCGATTCCAGAAACTGGAGGCATAGATGGCCACTCTACTTCAGCATGTGAAGCCATGGATGCAGCGGTCTATAGCTGAGTCTGAGGCTAGGGTTAAGTAGAGGATAGAGCAAATGATGGACCAGAAGTCCAAGGCCATTCATAAGCACCTGGATGCATTTGAGTTGCGAGTCCTGGAGAAACGGCCTTAACCGTTGATGTGATCACATTCATGAAGGAGTTAGATAGCCTCTGTACTGATGTTGCTGCACTTCTCGCTCCCCCAGAGACTAAGCCAGAGTCTTCCCCTACTGCACCAGATGATGAGGTGGTGATGACTGCCCTATTCGGTGATGCTATGCCGCCACCAAATTATTCCCGTGATGTGGGGAAGCACCCCTACTCCGCTCGTACTTCTGATGATGTTGAGCCTAAGAGATTGAAGTTAAGCTCTTCTATCTCGCCAAGGGTTTACCCTTACGAGGTATGTGAGATCATTTACCGTTGGGTTAGTTCACTCACGCGCCAATCATGATTCAATTCCTCGAATTTGTGTTCTTGAAAGTATAGAAATTGAGTTCTTGATAGGTTTTGCTGAAGTTTATATTGGGCTCTTCATTGTTGAAGTTGTTGAGAAGTTCTTGAGTGAAATTCATAAAATTTGATGTTTTTTTTAGTCGATTCTTGCATATTTTGGTGATGTATTCGAATGTAATCATTTGGGGAAGGAACCATTCGGATCTAGGGAGTATAGAGTTGAAAAACCAGCAAGAAAATTCGTCAAAAACCTAGGGAGGGGGCTGGGGTAGCGAGCCACTCAAAATGCCTCAAATAAACTTCTGTAATTTGGGATCTGGGGCGCCGCGCCATCCAGTGCGCCCCAACCCAGTTTCTCAAGTTTGCTCTCTGGCGCCCCGCTCCACTCAGAGCGCCAGGGACGCCATGTCTTCTACCCTTTCCCACATCTTTCCGTTTGAGTTTCCTTGAATCATACCTATGTTTCCTAGTTGATTTCTACACTCTAAGGTATGTCTACACATCATGATGTTGTCTATAACACGAGATCATGACCCTTGAATCCATAAATCAAATTCAAGGTAGAGCTAAGAGTCAAGTCAAGAGAGTTGTTAGAGTCTTTCAAAAGTCTTATGCAATCGTTTTAAACTTCTTTTAAAGACTTAAGCCTTAAGTTCGAGAAAGAGTAGAGCCAAGTTAATTTATTTAAATGATATATGGGAACTAAGTAATCCCAAAGAACAATTGTTTTCACATTTAAGATATGAGGATACACCGATTTCCAAATGAGTTTTCACGAGTAGTTTTGAGTTCCATCTTTTTTAAGAGATAAGTTTTTTTGAGTAATTAACTCAAATGATAGAATGAGTTTTGTTTTAAAACATATAAGCTGAGTATATTTTGGGAGTAGTATTGTGCACCAATATGGGGACAAGTTCATAACAACTCAAGTCTCCATAAACCATATAGCCATTGTGGGTAGAAAAGGTCATACGTTGAAGATGATTCCTTAGTGCTTTTTAGCATAGACTAGTGGATCCGCTTAGTTGAGGCATTCTATATTCTGGCAAGTTATAGGATAATTCTGGTAGCGTGGGCGAGACAATGTATCATCACATAGCTCATAGTGATGGTTGTCGGTTAGAGAAACTTTTATAGAGTTTTATTACTTTATTATATATGTATATTGAGTGGTTTCTTACTCTTTTAAGTGCTTTATATAAACTACACTTTTACTATCGTTTAATTCTGCATTTAAGTTGAGTATCCATGAGTTGAGTAAAGCTGAGGTAAGTGTTCTTTCAAAAGTCATTTCAAGATTATGTCATGTTTAATATTTCCCTCGAATGCTCGTACATTCAATGTACTGATGCCTTTTGGACTGCATCATTTTATGATGAAGATACATATAACCAGGATTAGCATCCAGCGCCCCGTTGATCCAATTGAGCACTCAGATTCAGTCGGTGAGCCTCATTGCTTTCTGAAGGATCCCTTTTTCATTGTTTAGTATTTCAGTTGTTAGGATGACAGAGGGACTTGTCCTGACATCCCTAATTGTTTTTAGAGGCTTCATAGACATAGAGTTATAGTTCTCCAATCTTTCCATTTTCAGTTGTTTATGTTAAGACTTGGTTTGCCACTCTGGCTAAGTTGAATGTTTATTTCTAAAACATTCTAAGTTATTTTAAGATAGTTGATTTAAGTGATTTTGATTTCTTTATTAATACGTAAAGTCTTCCGCTGAGAGTCTAGCCAGGCCAAGGGTTCGCTTGGAGTCAGCAGTGGTTCTCACCTGGCAGTCCCGCCCAGGATGTAGTCTCGGGGCATGATAAACTTGGTATTAGAGCACAGAGTTCAAGAGTGCCATGGAGTCTACGAAGCCATATTTGTAGAGTCCTAGTTATCGGTGCGACGTGCGTCACATCTATAATTAGGAGGCTACAACATTAGAAACTATCTCACTTCTTTCATATTCATTTTGTGATAGAGTTTATCTCTATGAAAGTTTCTTTCTAACTCGTGTTTGCGTGTGTCTTTCATATCATCCCTCCACGAAGAGTTGTTCGAGGTCTTCTTACTAGGAGGAACGTAGAGGAGCAAAGGGTACCTAATGCATCAGAAGTGCAACCCCAAGGAGAGGTTTCCAATGCAGAATTTCGGGAATCAATCTGAATGCTAAGTCAAGCTGTGACTAACCAGGTTGGGCAACAAAGAGGGGCTCGATAGGAAATGGCTGATACTTCGAGGATCCGAGAGTTCTTGATGATGAATCCTCCGAGTTTCACTAGTTCAAGCACCACAGAGGATCCGAAAATTTTTGTAGAGGAACTGCAAAAAGTGTTTGAGGTTATGCATGCTACTGATGCTGAGCAAGTGGAACTAGTTTCCTATCAAATGAGGGGTCTTACTAGGACTTGGTTTGACCAGTGGAAGAAGGGTAGGGTTGAGGATGCACCGGTTTTGAGTTGGGTTGTGTTCGAGAGTGCTTCCTCGGGGTGTTTTCTTTCCCCGTGAACTGAGAGAAGCCAAGGTATGGGAATTCCTTACTCTTAAGCAGGAACCTATGAGTGTTCATAAGTATAGTTTGAAGTCACCTAATTTCCCGATATGCTCCGGAGATGGTTGCGAATAGGAGGAGCATGATGAGTCTGTTTGTTGCTGGATTGTCTCGTCTGTCAAGTAAGGAGGGTAAGGCACCTATGATGATAGGAGACATGGACATATCGATACTTATTGTTTATGTGCAGCAGGTTGAGGAAGAGAAGTTGAGGGATAGAGAAGGATTCAGAAACAAGAAGACTAAAACAGGGAATGAGTCCGGGCAGCAAAGGAGTAATGTGAACCATTCTTGCTTTCAACATAAGCAAAAGGGACCTACTCCATCGTCTGCTAGTGCCCCTGCATCATGGGAAAAAGGTGAGTATAATAGTCAGAATTCGTAGAATTTCAGGGCTAGACCTGCTCAGTCTCAGGGTAGTGTGGCACAAAGAGGTAATTGGACTCCTACATGTGCTAATTGTGGTATGAACCACCCAGGTGCTCGTCCTGATGGCTCTACAGGATGTTTCAAGTGCAGTCAAGAGAGTCACTTCATGAAAGAGTGTCTAAAAGATAGGCATGGAAATGGAAATAGGGGCAATAGAGCCCAATCTTCTTCAATTGCTCCACCAGACAGGGGTGTACGTAGAGGAGCTACTTCAGGTACTCACAAAGGAGCAAACCGCCAATATGCTATCACTAGTCGCCAAGAGTAAGATAATTCTCCAGATGTTGTCACTGGTATGATCAAAGTCTTTACAGTTGATGTTTATGCTTTGCTAGACCATGGAGTGAGTTTATCTTTTGTGACTCCTTATGCTACAATGAATTTTGATGTTCTTCTTGAGAAAGTTTGCAAGCCCTTTTTTGTTACAACACCTTTTGGGGAGTCTATTCTAGCTGAGTGAGTCTATCGTGATTGAACAATTTCCGTCAATCACAAGAGCACTATGGCTGATTTAGTTGAGTTAGACATGGTTGATTTTGATGTTATTCTGGGTATGGACTGGCTTCATGCCCGTTATGCCTCCATTGATTGTAGAACTCGAGTTGTCAAGTTCCAGTTTCCTAATGAGCCAGTTGTAGAGTGGACTAGTAGTTCAGCAGTGCCTAAGGGTTATTTTATTTAGTACCTTAAGGCGAGGAAGTTAGTTTCCAAGGGGTGTGTCTATCACTTAGTCCGAGTTAATGATTCTAGTGTTGAGACACCTCCTATTGAGTTAGTTTCAGTTGTGAGTGAGTTTCCAGAAACCATTTCTGATGACCTACCTGGAGTCCCTCCTAAGAGAGAAATAGACTTCGGTATAGATATCCTTCCCGATACTCATCCTATATCTATTCCGCCATATAGAATGGCTCCAGAAGGGTTGAAAGAGATAAAAGAACAGTTGAAAGATCTCCTTGATAAGGGTTTTATTCGACCAAGTATCTTACCTTGGGGCGCTCCAGTCTTATTTGTGAGAAAGAAAGACGGTTCCCTTAGAATGTGTATAGATTACCGTCAGTTGAACAATGTTACAATCAATAATAAGTATCCTCTTCCGAGAATTGATGGTTTATTCGATCAGCTTCAGGGTGCCACTTGTTTTTCTAAGATAGAACTCAGATCTGGCTACCATCAGTTAAGAGTAAGGGAATGTGATATTCCAAAGACATCCTTCAGGATACGTTATGGCCATTATGAGTTTCTGGTCATATCGTTTGGTTTAACTAATGCGCCAGTAGCGTTCATGGACCTTATGAATAGAGTTTTCAAGCCTTATTTAGATATGATTGTTATTGTGTTCATTGATGACATTCTAATCTATTTGAGGAATAAGGAAGATCATGCTAGCCATATCAGAATAGTCCTCCAAACTCTAAAGGATAGAGAGTTGTATGCTAAGTTCTCTAAATGTGAGTTTTTTCTGGAGTCTATGGCATTCTTAGGCCACATTGTATCCAGTGATCAGATTAGAGTTGACAGTCAGAAAATAAAAGCAATGCAGAATTGGCTTGGACCTACATCTCCAACCGATATTAGGAGTTTCTTGGGGTTGGCTGTATGTTATAGAAGGTTCGTAGAGGGGTTCTTATCTATTTCGTCCCCTTTGACCAAGTTGATTCAGAAAAAAGTGAAGTTTCAATAGTCTGAAGCTTGTGAGAAAAACTTTCAGTAATTGAAGAAGAGGTTGACTACTGCCCTAGTATTGACCTTACTAGAAGGTATGCAAGGCTTTGTTGTATATTGTTATGCGTCCAGAGTTGGTTTGGGTTGTGTGTTATTGCAGAATGGTAAAGTTATAGCTTATGCCTCCAGACAGTTGAAAGTTCACGAGAAGAATTACCCAACCCATTAGCTAGAGTTGGCTACCGTAGTATTTGCTTTGAAAATATGGTGTCATTATTTGTATGGTGTTTATGTAGATGTATTCACTATCACAAGAGTCTTCAATATGTGTTTAGTCAGAAAGAGCTTAATCTCTGACAGATAAGGTAGTTAGAGTTACTCAAAGATTATGACATGAATATTCTTTATTACCTAGGTAAGGAAAATGTTCATAAGCAAAAAGTAATGGCTTTTGATTAAGGGGAAGATGGTGTATTGAGGTATCAAGGTAGATTGTGTATACTAAAGGTGGATGAACTCCAGGAGAGGATCATGGAGAAAGCTCATAGCTCCAGATATTCTATCCATCTGGGTTCCACAAAGATGTATCGTGACTTGAGAGAGGTATATTGGTGGAGTAGTATGAAGAAAGGCATTGTTGACAAGTTAAAGTAGAGCACCAAAGGCCCGGTGGTATGGCTCAGAATATAGAACTCCCAAAATAGAAGTGGGAGATGATCAATATGGATTTTATCACAAGTTTACCAAGGTCTCGCAGACAGCATAATTCTATTTGGGTGATTGTTGATAGAATGACGAAATCAATCCATTTGTTACCGGTAAAGACTACCCATTCAGCAGAAGATTATGCTAAGTTGTATATTTAAGTGGTAGTCAGACTTCATGGGGTTCTGGTATCGATTATATCAGATAGAGGTTCACAATTTACTGCACAGTTCTGGAAATCTTTTCAGAAAGGCTTGGGTTCAAAGATGAACTTAAGTACTGCTTTTCGTCCTCAGATAGATGGTCAAGCATAGCGCACTATTTAGACTTTAGAAGATATGTTGAGGGCCTGTGTGATTGATTTCAAGGGTATTTGGGATGATCACCTACCTCTTATCGAGTTTGCTTACAATAATAGTTACCACTCTAGCATCCAAATGGCTCCTTATGAAGCTCTTAATGGTAGAAGATGCAGATCTCCTATTGGATGGTTTGAAGCTGGTGAAGCTGGGTTGATAGGACCAGACCTAGTTCATCAAGTTATGGAGAAAGTGAAAGTCATTCAAGAGAGGTTGAAAACAACGCAGAGTCGTCAGAAATCCTACAATGATATTAGAAGAAGGGAGTTAGAGTTTGAAGTAGATGATTGGGTATACTTGAAAGTTTCACCCATGAAGGGTGTTATGAGATTGGTCAGAAGGGGAAGCTTAGTCCACGATATATTGGGCTTTACAGTATATCCAAAAGGATTGGTAATGTAGCTTATGAATTGAAGCTACCGCAAGAATTAGCAGCGGTCCATCCGGTATTTTATATTTCCATGTTGAAGAAGTGCATGAGAGATCCTTCACTTTATCATACCAACTGAAGATATTGGTATCAAGGATAGTTTGTCTTATGAGGAGATTCATTGTTCAGATTCTAGACCGTCAGGTTCGCAAGTTGAGGACCAAGGAAGTAGCCTCAGTCAAAGTTCTTTGGAGAAATCATTTTGTTGAGGAAGCCACTTGGGAAGATTAGGAGGATATGAAGAAGAGATATCCACATCTCTTTGAGCCCGGAGAAATTCCAGTTCAAGGTACTAATTCTCTTCTTAGTACTCTTTAAATTGATATGCTTAATGTGTTAGATTTGCTTGTTAGGTGTTTGAACTAAATGTTAGATGTTACACCCTTAGCCTAGTAAGAGTAATCTCATTCAAGGACGAATGTTCCCAGGGGGGAGATATTGTAACACTTCGCTATTTGAAAGAACTAGAATTTGGAAGAAATCGTTGTTGGGAATATTCAAATTTGGAAAGTTTGGCAAAGTTAAGTTAAGTATGAGTTTTGGGTCAACTTCAAATGACCATAACTCCTATCTCAGGATGATTTAGGTGTTCTACCAAATACCGTATGAAATATCATTGAATTATCTTTCCAACGCCGCCAAATTTGCTCAATTTCGAGTCCGCATGAGGGAGATATGTCCATTCAAAATTGAGCTATCTAGATAAGGAAAGTCAAAACGGAATTTTTGAAGGGTATTATGGTCTTTCACTACCCAATTAATTAGATTCATTTTTGGTAATTAATTTGGGGTCTAAGCTGATAGGATTTGGTTTACGCTTTACAAAATTAAGTTAGGATTTTGAGAGAAGAGAAAAGAAGAGGAGAAAGGAGGAAAAGAAGCAAGGATTCGTCGCGTTCTTGAAGTTAATCTCGTTGATTTTTCCAAGGGTTGATCCCTACAAGGTATGTGAGATCACATAGCATTGAGTTAGTTCATCCACATGCCAATCATGATTTAATTCCACGAATTTGTGTTCTTTAAAGTATAGAAATAGAGTTCTTGATATATTTTGTTGATGTTTCTATTTGGTTCTTGATTGTTGAAGTTGTTGAGAAGTTCTTGAGTTAAATTCACGAAATTTAATGTTGTTTTGAGTTGATTCTTGCATATTTTGGTTATGTATTCGAATCTAATCGTTTGGGGAAGGAACCATTCGAATCTAGAGAGTTTAAAGTTGAAAAATGAGCAAGAAAATTTGTCAAAAACCTAGGGAGGGGGCTGGGGTGCCGCGCCACTCAGAGCGCCCAAAATTAACTTCTGTAGTTTGGGCTCTGGGGCGCCGCTCTAGCCGGTGTGCCCCAACCCAACTTCTGAAGTTTGCCCTCTGGGACGTCGGGTCTTCTACCCTTTACCACTTCTTTCCGTTTCAGTTTCCTTGAATCGTACCTATGTTTCCTAGTTTATTTCTACACTCTAAGGTACGTCTAAACATCATGATGTTCTCTATAACACGAGATCATGACCCTTGAATCCACAAATCAAATTCAAGGTAAAGATAAGAGTCAAGTCAAGAGAGTTCTTAGAGTGTTTAAAAAGTCTTATGCAATCATTTTAAACTTGTTTTAAAGATTTAAGCCTTGAGTTCAAGAAAGAGTAGAGCCAAGTTCATTTCTTATAATGATATATGAGAACTAAGTAATCCCAAAGAACAAATGTTTTCACATTTAAGATAAGAGGAAACACCGATTTCCAAATGAGTTTTAATGAGTAGTTTTGAGTTCCATCTCTTTTAAGAGATAAGTTTTTTTGAGTAATTACCTCAAATCACAGAAAGAGTTTTGTTTTAAAACATATGAGCTGAGTATATTTTGGGAGTAGTATTGAGCACCAATAAGGGGACGAGTTCAATAATAACTCAAGTCTCCATAAACCATGTAGCCATCGTGGGTAGAAAGGGTCATACTTTTTAGACGATTCCTTAGTACTTTTTAGCATAGACTAGTGGATCCACTTATTTGAGGCGTTCTATATCCTGACAAATTATAGGACAGTTCTTACAGCATGGGCGAGACGTTGTATCATCACATAGCTCATAGTGATGGTTGTCGGTTAGAGAAACTCCCATAGAGTTATATTACTTTATTAAATATGTATATTGAGTTGATTCTTACTATTTTAAATGTTTTATATAAACTGCACCTTTACTGTCATTTAATTCTGCATTTGAGTTGAGTATCCATGAGTTGAGGAAAACTGAGGCAAGTATTCTTTCAGAATTCATTTCAATCTTATGTCATGTTTAGTATTTCCCTTGCATGCTCGTACATTCAATGTACTGGTGCATTTTGGCATGCATCATTTTATGATGCAGATACAGGTAACCAGGATCAACACCCAGCTCCCCGTTGATCCAGTTGAGCATTCACATTCAGTTGGTGAGCCTCATTTCTTTTTGGAGGATCCTTTTTTCATTGTTTAGTATTTCAGTTATTAGGATGATCGGATGTCTTGTCCCGACATCCCTCATTATTTTTAGAGGCTTCATAGACGGATAGTTATAGTTCTCTTGTCTTTCCATTTTCAGTTGTTTATGTTAAGACTTGGTTTGCCACTCTGGCTAAGTTGAATGTTTATTTCTAAAACATTCTAAATTATTTTGAGATAGATGATTTAAGTGCTTTTGATATCTTTATTAATGCGTAAAGTCTTCCGCTGAGAGTCTAGCCAGGCCAAGGGTTCGCTTGGGGCCAACAATGGTTCTCGAGTGAGGTCTCCTTGCTTCCGAAGGAATCCAGTTTTATGAGTTTTTAGTATTAGTAGAATTTTGAGTAGTTGTGGGTCTTGTCCCGACACTCGTCTGTCTATAGTAGAGGCTTCATAGATAGGCTGTTTTGGAGAGTCTTTCAGTTTCAAATATTTTATTTAAAACTTATGTTTCATCATTAGTATATTCAGTGGAACATTTTTTCAATTTGATTCTTATATATGCTCAAGTTAGTCTTTTACTTTTAGTCATCCAGGATGAGGGATCGCTTGGGGACCAGCAATGGTTCTTGAGTGTCGGTCGCGTTCAGGGTGTAGGCTCGAGTCGTGACATTTAATAACTATCTTTGATTTACGTAGACATTCGATCAGAAGTCAAATATGAGAACCAACAACAAGAACATCATCTATTATGTACCTTATAAAATAAAAATTAACGTACGGACAAACAATTTTAAAAACTAAAATGTAGTCATTATCTTCACATTTTCATATGACAACTAAATATTTAAATCAAATACTTTAATATTTAAAATATTTATATTTTTAAGCGTGAAATACACATGCACCGCACATTTTTTAGAACAAATATATATATAAAAATCATAAATGGTTTGTATATTTTTCAATATAACTTTTGTTCATCTCTAAAAGACTAATGAACTTGACATCATAAGCTCAAGAAAGAAACACCAAACATGAAAAACCTACTATTTCAAAGCTAAATTATTAATTTTTCCTTAAAGGACTTTTTTTTTAAAAAAAAAAAACATAAGGAAAATACACTTAAATTAAAAACAATTTAAAAAAGTTTGGTCAAATACTATTTATTTCTCAAATATGATTTTTAATTTTATTAGTCAGACATAAACTACTTCTTATCAAAAATAGTTTTGTAAAACACTTTTGGAAAAAGTTATATTTCAAAATAAGTTAGTCTTAAAAGATTGGTCAAACAGATTATTAAACATGACATGGAGCTTCTTGTCATAGTTCTAATGTAAGCACACTAATTAAAGAAATAAGTTAATTGAAAGAATCACTTAGAATAATTAATAAAATTATTTCCATGTTAGGACATCATAATAGGATAAAAAAAGATAAGATTTTTCTATTAAAAAACATAATTATGTGACTTTTAAAGAAAAAAGTCATAGTATTTTTCCATTTATGAAATTTGACCTATGATGCACCTTGTATAGACAAAAATTAAATAGCAAGCCATATATTCTAAGTCCAAATTATTATTATTATTATTTAAAAAAGAAAACAAAATAGATCATAATTCATGTCAAGTCAACTTGTTTTCTATTATATAAATAGACCACTTTCTATCAAGTTATAACATATCTCTCGATCTCTATTCATCAATCAAAAGGTTGGTAAAAATCTCTCTTATATATTTCTTTTCTCTTTGATTTATTTTAGTTGTTTCTTATATAAATTGATTGGGTAAACAACAAATCAAACATATTATTAATTGATTTTCTGTGTTCTTTTGTTATTTTATTTTATCGAACAGGAATTTACCAAAGAAAATGACAAATTCACAAAAGAAACATGTGGGAGATTCATCAACCTCTCAAAAAAAAGCAAACAAGCAAAGCAAATGCTTTCGACACACTGTGGAACAAGTTCAACATCTTAAAGAGTAAGATCAATTTTATTTACAAAAAAAAGAAAAAGAAATTGAACCTTAATATATGTTCAATTTTTTGTGTTGCTTGTTTAAAACGATTATGTTGTTTTTCTAAATGATATAATCAAAATTTATTATCCATATAATAATTTATCTTTTTATATTTACTTTTTTGTGAATTAGTTTATGTTTAATTCTCATTTGATTTATTGTGTTACTTTTTTCCTTTGTTATTTAATAAGTCCATTATTATTTAGTAAAAAATCTATATGTTTTATTTTGCTAATCAATTTTTCTAAATTGAGTTGCTAAAATGGTTAAAAATAGATTATTTTCCTAGTTGTTATACCATATATATGCATTTTTCATAAATGAATCAATTTGTTCTTCATTAATAACTTTAGCATAGGGCTATGAGTTTATTTAATTTTAATGTATTTATCCTTTTTGCAACAAAACAATAATCTCTTACTCATGGTTGGTGTTTGATACCTTTGTTGGAGCTCATCAAATTTAAATTCCCATTGAAAAGTTTCACTAATCAAATTTTGCCTGAAAAAGGTAGGACACGAACATGAGGCCTTTTGTTTTTTCATTTTTAGGCTTTATATTTCTTTAAAAAATGGTTATTAATGGTGTGTTTTTGGTTGAATTTGAAATGAAGATTCTTGAAGAAATGTCCACATCCTGATAAGGACCAACTAATTCAAATTGGTAAGGAGGTAGGGCTTAACCCTAAGAAGATCAAGACTTGGATTTATAACAACAAGACCACAACAAAGGTATTAATTATTATTATTATTTATTTTTAATTGTTATTGTTGTTGTTATTATTGTTATTATTATTATTATTAGTATTATTATTATTTAAATTTTACACAATATGACCAATAATAATTTATATTTTCATTAGATTAGGCAAGAATCTAAAAAACAAATGACTAGTTAAAAGTAGGGTTACCTCCATGACTAAATTAGTGAATCTCTTACGTTAGGCCCCAAAATTGCTTATCTATATTTGGTAATTTTCTGAATGTGTGATTAGATACAAAAATTGTCCTCTTCTATTAATTGGTACACTTATTTCTTCTTTCGTTTCAATTTTTTTCCGTTTATGTAATATCAATTCTATTATTGACAATTTCACTTTTTCATTTCAATATAGATTTCCTAAATCAGGTATGTATTTTGTCTTGTTGAATTGATCAATAGATTTTGAAGAAAAGGCCCTTGCCTCGTTAATAAATGAATTTTATTAAAGAAGTTTAAGTATTTTCGTTCGGCCTCCAATTTGATTGAGCTACAACTCATTAGAACCAATGATAAAATCATGTAAAATTATTTGAAATACATGAAATCCCTAACGAGATCAATAATTTATCAAGGACTTAATAAATGGACAAAAATTTATATTTCTATTTGATTTTGAGAATTCAAAGTCAAAGAAAATCTAATTTTATAACTAAGAACTAATGATTTTCTTTTTGAATTATTTGATGAATGAAAGAAATCTAAGTGGTGACTAAACTAAGTGTAGGCTAGTGAAAATGATTTGAATAAATAAATGAGAAGGTTATAGTTTTTTGGACTAACTTGAGCTTAAAATGGATCACAACCCAATTTTCCAACTCTAACAAAAATTTATTTTTATTAATTTTTTCTTATTATTTTCTTCATTACCAGGCAAAGTGATTTTTATTTAACTATGACTATGTTTAAATCTCAAATATTTTCTTAAAAAATATTTTAACTTGATCTCTAATGAATAATTTGAGTTTTATAATTTATCTATATCAGCCAACATTTTTTTAACATGCTACCTTGAGTTGCGCCAAAAGTGATCCCCATGAAAATATGCCTATTTTCATGAACTATTATTTCACCAATGTAGAAATTGATCCTTAAAAATATATATTTCATAAGAGGAAGAAAATGTACGCTGTTTAAAATATTAGCGAGGATTTGAAGTTTTAAGCAAAGATGGAGGAATTATAACAAAGGCTTAATAAAACATTTGGCCCTTCAATTATTATTTAGTTCTAATTATGATACTTGCAATGTCTAACTAAGCACATAGACCTTTAATTAATTTAAATGCACATTTTCATTCCTTTTCTTGTGATTATTCACAAATTTAGTAATTATTGATCGCTCTATCACTTAATTACATGTGTTATTTTTCTTCATATTTGATGGTAAAATAATTTTGAAAGTAGTTCATATGGCATACATCTCACATAAAATGACTACAAATACATATTTTGATTAGTTAAAAGTTAAATGTGATTCGTCAAATGTCAGAAGGAGCAAAGTCAAAACGGACTTATATTTTAGGGAAGAAAAAAGCTATTATCCTAGAAACTATTAATTTCATTCTCTTTCTACATTTAATTAGTTCATATATATATGTGTGAGATAAATATTTGTTATATATATTTCATCAGACACAAATTGAGAAATCAGACAACAAGACTCTCCAGACAGAAAATGAAAGATTCCGTTGTGAGAATATAGCAATGAAAGAGGCAGTGAAGAAAATTATATGCCCACAATGTGATTCTAAAAGAGCAAGCAATTTAGAAAATTTGAAAGAACAAAATCAAAGGTTGACAGATGAGGTAAACCTTTTATTTATCCTCTTTATTTTTTTCCTTGGAAAACATTACTTATATGTAACAGAGATAAATTAGTATACATTATTTTCATGAAGAAAAGTAAGGCTAATAAAAAAAAAGAATAATCATTCTTAGAGAAAGGATTTTTGGTTATTCTCTAAAATAAAGTCAGTACATTAAGAAATGGGTATAAAGAAGATTCTCTGTCAACCATTAATTCTGTTGACAATCTTGATAACTCAGTTATCAAAAATATTTGCCTTTTTTCTTTCTCAAATAAAAAAAAATAAATGTATGCTCCATAAAACTAGCAGCCTCTCTTAACACTACAAACTAGTTATTCGGGAAGGTAATAGTCTTTGGTAAGGAGTTGTCTAGTTACCTTTTTCATGCTTGGGATTTCCTTGAGCACCTTATTGATAGGGTTAGTAAATAACAATAGGTCATCAACATATGCCAAATTAAAAAGGATGTGCTTTTTATTGAATAATAAGTCATTAATGGATTCATTGGAAACCTCATCAGAACAGTCAAGTCTATTTAGATTATATCTATCTATCTATTTATATATAATTTTAAAAATATGAAATTCATAACTTGAATGTTACATTAATATAATATATGCAACTAAAAACACTCAGTTTAATATATATTTTATACGATATTATATTAAAAATAGACACCTTTTAACATTGAAGAGATTTGCCTTTTACCGAAGGATTATAACTTTTTCGAAGGATTGTGACTTTTTGGAAGAGTTTTTACTTTTCTGATAGGGCACAATAAAATATATGTTTAGAATATCCATTGTTAGCTATGTATAAAGGGTTTTAGTGGGCGCAATTTTTTTATTCTTTCACCTTGATTTTTATATAATTATTATTAATGAACTGAATATCTGTGATATTTTTGTGTGTTTTCTCTCTATTAGACTTCTTTAATTAGATTTTTTATAAAATTTTGTATTTATTTTTTCACTAAAAAAAATAATTCAAATTCTTGAACTTTTAAAATACTTACTATTTAGCATGAGATGTACATGCAACACGCATGTTAGAGAACTAGTATATTATACTAAAAGTGGAAAACTCTAAAGTGCAAAGTTGAATTAACATTTCACCATTAAACTAAATTAAAATGTTATAATATATCTAATTAATTTAATATCAAATAGTAATTTAGTATAACATGATAGATTTTTTTTATAGTTTTTGTACCGATATTGTTCATAATAATGTTGTTTACAATAATCAATTAGACAAATCGATATAAGTAGAATTAATTTTCTACAATTATTGCAGGCTATTCAATATTTTTGTTGCTTCCAAAGTTCCTTAGAATTCCTTTTCGTTTTCATATTCATATTTAATGTCATGGTGTTCCTTTCAATTTTTATAAATTGCCAAATGTAACGATTGAACTGTTGTAGATTCTTTGGTATTCTATTCTGCTAGGACGAGAAGCTTTCTAGAGTCACAACTACTCGTGGAGTGGACAAAGGGCATGAATGACCTCAGTAAAGTTATTCTCCAGGAGTTTTGGCAGTACAATGCATTTCATAATTTGTAGTGAAATCTTTTTCTTTCATCCATATATATTGACCTTAAAATTATTAAATTTACTGTTTTCTTAGTTTGTTGAATGGTTTAACATTATATTGATGTGAAGTAGTTTTGTTATAAATAAAATTGGCCAATCAACTTGGAATTGAGTTTCAGGGCTGTGTTTAGCTTTTCAGTAGTAACTTGTCATTGTTTGAAATGCTAATGTGCATTATATTGCATAATTCAAATTGAATCATAACCACCCATGGTGATTGGAAAACCCACTAAGAAGTTTATAGTGATACACTCACATTTTCAAGTAGGAATGAACATCCTCTAAGACACACAATTAGGCTGCTGATGCTCACACTTGACATGTTGGCAAGTCATGCACCTAGCCATAAACTCCACAATGTCCCTCTTCATACCGCACCACTATTAATGTTGACTAATCATGGTAAATCTTGGCCGCTTCTGTTGGAATAGAGTACCTCGACAATGTGCTTCCCCAAAGATCAGTCTGACCAACTCTCCCATCTTAGGCATACAAATCATGCCTCCAATCCTCACCACTCCCTCAGAATCAAGTGTCACTTTCTTAAATTCACCCTGCAACACCTTGTCTCAAATAATACCCAACTACTCATCATCAAAATGTCCTCTCTAATCTGCTTAGTCAAAGAAGATCGGGTCTCAACAAAGGCAATAACACCACCATCCTTTGAAATATGAAATAAGACAAGAGTGTTGGCTAATATCTTAACATCCCTAACTGACAGTCTGTCATCCACTCATATCGTGACAAGACTCCCCATGCAAGAAGTCTTCCTACTCAGTGCATCCGCTACAATATTGGCCTTCCATGGGTAATACAACATAGTCATGTCATAGTCCTTCGAAAACTCCAGCCACCTACGATTCCTCAAGTTCAGATCCCTCTGAGTGAATATATACTGAAGGCTCTTATGATAGATGAAGACCTTGCAATGAACACCATATAAGTAGTGACGCCAAAACTTAAGCACAAAGACCACTGTCACCAACTCCATGTCGTGGGTAGGATAGTTTTCACCCTCGCTCCAATTGGCATTAGACTATTAGTTAGCATCCACTAAATCTCTGTTGTTAATTCTTTTCTCATTCATTACCTCCTTGGTCCGCAAGTAGGAATAATGCGAATTCTAACGTTTGCAACCGTTAAAAAGACTTCTAAACAAATGTCCAATTCTGGTCGTCCCACATAACTCTTGCAGACACTTCTCAATTTTGCCATGTGACCATATGGATCTTCTGAAGCTAGACCAGAAAACAACTCTCGTGTTGTAAGCATTTGCATCAGACTGCTGGTTACCACAAATGTATGCCCTAGAGGTAGATGAGGCAGAACAATGGGCCCTTTTGATTCAACTATATTAAAGCCAACCCTGTACATATCACGCAACCTCGGTGCTGGCGGATTTTGTACCCTCTCTGTATCTTTGATTAGATTACCACCATGAACCTGAGCGTGGACATTTACAACCCCTGGAGGCTGCAATTCAACTCCATCACCTAGATTCTCTCCAATTGGATTGTCGTGAACCCCTTGATTATTCATTTTTCGCAAAGTTTTGCTCAACTCCGGATCGTAAGGGGTCAATGGTTTGCCTCAACTCCGTGTACTTGGCATACACTAGAGTAGAAACCTGTAGAAAACAAAAACAAAATAAAATGTAAAATCAGGAAATACTTGACTAAAGTTCAATAATGTAGTTAAACTTAATCTAAAAGCCAAATTCCTCGGAAGCAACACCAAAATTTGATACGCTCAAATTACACCTCCCTAAAGAAGTATAAGTGATCATTATCAAGTAAAAAACCCAACTTGTAGGTTGGGGTTGATCCCACGAGGAATATGGTTCACACTTAAACTTAACTAACTATTATATATGTTTAGTAAAACTATTTCCGAGACAAGTAAATAAATGGGGGGGGGGGGTTTGTAAGCAAGTAACAAATTGTTGATTAAGTAATAAGTAAGCAAGATTATCAGTTTGAGAAATCAATATAAGAGAGAAACTAGGGCATATGTGTTCCCCATAAGCTCTTAACGCAGTAATCCTAATAATAGTAATCCTTTCCTAGGGTTTTACATGCAAAGTTGGTAAGTTAGGTATCCCTAAGTGATTGGTCCTCCAAGTAGGGAATTTCACCTCGCACCTTGGTTCAGCTACGGGTATATGTTGTACTAAACCTTACCTTTACCCCAAATTAGACATCACATAAATGCATGACTTAGTTTTCACCCTCGCTCCCATTGACATTAGACTATTAGATAGTATCCACTACATCTCTGTTGTTAATTTTTTTCTCATTCATTACCTCCTTGGTCCAGCAAGTAGGAATGAGGCGAGTTCTAAGATTTGCAACCGTTTAAAAGACTTCTAAATGAAAGGATTAACAATACATGCACTATTCAAGAATTACATAATTATCATTCATTCTATTTTAATTGCTCATGGTTCCCACAACCCTAGTTGTGGATTTAGCTACTCATGCTTGAAAGAACACAATTCATAATTGGGTAAAAAGAATTCATGAACTTACAATGAGAATAGATAAAAACCCAAATCTTGAATTGAAATTCAAAGTGAAAATCGTATTAACCAACTTCCAGAAATTAGAATGTTAAGAGTTTTCAAAATAACTCCCAAAAGACCAAAACTAAAAGTATACAATAATGTCTAACCCCCAAAAATGAGGTTTATAACTTCTATTTATAGAAAACAACTCCTAAATAAAACAGGAAACAAAATAAGGAAATAACTGGCAGGACGCGGTTTCAAACGATGCTTCGACCTACGGATCGTGGGTCGACCTATGGTCCGTAAGTCCTCTCCGTGGCTCAACACTTAGAAACTTTCATTAGGTACTGGAACCTTCAACGCTCAAATCATCATTGACGAACGTGCAGGATGGACCGTGGGTCGACCTAGAGTCTGTCGTCTTACTTTGTGGTTCCACACTTGTCAAACTTCCCTGATGTTCCACCTACGATGCACCACATACGGTCTGTGGACTGGACTACGGTCCGTCCTGGAACTCCGTGGTTTGAGTTACAGAAACTCATCTCCAAGGCCAAGACCTACGACTGCCCATCAACAACCTACGAATGCCCATCAACTGTTCGTCGATGGACCTACGGTCCGTGGATGGCACCGTTGGTGGCTACTTCAGCAATTTTCAGCTCGCATCCTCATCAACTGCATCCAAGCCTATTTCCTGCAAGAATTATGCACAAAACATTATTTCTAATAACAAAATGGCCTAAGACACACACAAACTCTAAGTAAAACATATCAAAAATACCGTAAACTCACGGTATATCACCATACCTACTCTAGAAAGCTGTCTTAGGGACATCTGATGCCCTAATCATGAACTGATGGTAACTAGACAACAAGTCTATCTTGGAAAACAAAGCAGACCCTAAAGATGATCAAACAAATCATCATTGCGCGGAAGAGGATACTTGTTCTTAATAGTGACCTTGTTCAGTTGTCTATAATTGATGCACATCCTCAAAGGACCATCCTTCTATTTCACAAATAAGACCGATGCACCCTAAGGTTACATACTAGAGAAAATAAACCCCTTACTTAATAGACCTGCAACTGCTCATTCAACTCTGTTGGCCATGCGATAAGGATGAATATAGATGATCTTGGTGTCCGACACCAAATAAATTGCAAGATCAATGACTCTATCAGAAGGAACATATAGAAGATCAGTAGGAAATACATATGCAAACTCCTGAAGCCTGGGAATGGACTCCATGGGAGGTATCTCAATGCTAAAGTCTCGGATAAAAGATAAGTAAGATAAATACCCTTTATCAACCAATCTCTGAATATGGAGGAAAGAAATAGCTTTACTAGGGTAAAAACCACTAACACTCTTCAACTAAACCCTCGCAACGCCAGGCATCGCTAAGGTCGCCATCTTAACATTGCAATTAAGAGTAACATCATAAGGAGAGAACCAATCCATACCTAAAATGACATCGGAATCTACTTGCCAAGGTAAGAATTCGTATCATTTATTCTCGCTAAAGTGAATCCACTAGCTTAAGTCATTAAAGATAATCCTATAGGGGCACGTAGTTTGAGAGAAGGAAATTTCTTCTAGAGAACAGGCATCTACCAATGGGAGAGCCTCCATCTCAAAGTTCTTTTGGTGCTGAGTAAATCCCAACGAAAAACACACAACCACAATAATATCAAAATACTTGAAAAGACAAGAATTATAGACTACCGATCCAATCATAAGTTCACACTACAAGAAAAAGTCTTATTTAAGACCAACATTTAGGGACGAGTGAATTATCATGTCTCTAAAAGTATATCTATTGAGACGAGATTATATTTCGGTCCTTATTTGTACATTTTATTGAGAAGGTATTAAATCTAGTCCTTAAAAACTGGTCCCAAATTATATTGAGGGCCTAGAGTGGGATAAAAGTTCCACCATTTTTTATACTAAAATATTTAAAAAAATGAAATTTCATTTTTAACAAAAATTTAAGCGCTAAATTAAAGTATACTGAAGCTGGGTAAACGAAAAAGACCATCGTTCTGTTTTTTCTCAAAATACAGCAGCCCCTTACCTAATGCCTTAGTTTGAGCTCTGATAACGCCAGTGGAACCGATCAAGGTCATAACTTTGCCCTCTTCACGCTTTTTTGCTTAATCTTTACGTTTCTTGACGTTTCTCTGCCCTAATCGCGTCTTTTTTCTTGTATTGTTGCTGCTCTGCTCAAAACATAATTCCACCCAGCTTTGCTCGAAACAGAATTCTAGGTTGGTTCCTCTTCCGATCGAGTTGTTGTGTTTCTTCTATATGTATTGTTGATGTCGTTTTTTCATTGTTGCATTCAAGCTACTCTTTTTGTTCTTCGTGCCTAATCTTATATTGACGTTCCTCTGCCCTAATCGCGTCTTTTTACTTATATCGGTGCTGCTCTAATCAAAACAGAATTCCACCCTAGCTTTACTCGAAACTGAATTTTAGGTTTGTTCCTCTTTCGATTGAGTCACATCACATAATTCACATGTCCACCTGCTCTGGAATAATGCTAGAGAAAAATAAGTATTTGGAATGACTGGGTTACTAATAACCTCTATAGCTGCACTTGCTTTAGTCTCAGTCTGAATTATTAGACTTTCATATGTACTCCCAACCTGCAAAACAGAATGGTGCATGTTAATGACCAGGTTTACTGATTATAGTCGTCAATCATCTGTTTAGTTAATCAATTATGTGGAATTCAACTGTATATACATGTGAAAACGCAACATATATACTAAGACACATATAACCTAGTTTGATTCAGCTGCATTGCATTTTGCTGTGCATTCCATCTCTTGGATATCTCCCAAAAGTTGGCCACTCTCATTGCATTCAGGCTGTATATAGGCCATATTGAGAGTATTATTGTATCAAGCAATCTAAACAATAACTACATGTAACCCTTCATTAACAAAAGGGGGGACTAATAGCCTTGAAAATAAGCCTGCAGGTAATTTGGTAGCTAATCAACAATAACAATAGTCCTATCTTGCTTGCAATTAGCTTTTCTTGAGATACATAACCATTCTGACCAAGACAATTCTCTTACTAATGTCATTTTTTCATTGTTGTATTCAAGCTGCTCTTTTTGTTCTTCCTGCTTAATCTTGACGTTCCTCTCCTAATCGCGTCTTTTTGCTTGTGTCATTACTGCTCTACCCAAAAACAGAATTCCACCTCAGTTTTGCTCGAAACAGAATTCCAGGTTTGTTCCTCTTCCAATCGAGTTGTTGTGTTTCTTCTATATGTTTTATTGATGTCATTTTTTCATTGTTGTGTTCAAGTTAATATATTTGTTATTCCTCTTTTTTAACTCCTATAATTGAAAAATAGTGCCACTATAATGGACAATCAAGTTCCATAGATAAAACTTTACAGTGGTGACTCATATATCACATGACGTATATGCATATAATATATTACGAATAGCCCTATCAGGATTCAGTTCATACACAGAAATCTATGCCAAATGCAATAATTAAGGGCTCCCCATATTTGTACTTGTCTAACTTAATATACATCTAAAATAAGCTAAATATATTTTGCTGTAGAATAATTAAGTGTGCTACTGATACAAATTGATACAAGCGTGAAACTTACACTCCACCATATCCAGTTCAAGCTTTAAATATCACTAAAACAAAATTAATTGAGTATATGTTTTTAACCTCATTTCATAGGTCGTTGAATGTAAGATTTATTGGGATCTTCTGTTTTCAACTTTGGAGGCCAAATTTCTCATTTCTTAACCAGCAATATAAGGTAATAACAGCCTTACCCTCTTTGTTCCCTTTATGAAATCTCTCCAACTGGAACCTGATGATAAATAGAAGAAATGTTTCAAAACTCAATGCAGTAACTCTAGATTTTTTTAAAATGTCGACTGTCTTAACTGTACAACTTCATATCATCAGGAAGATTAGGTTTAATACGGTTATCTTGTTTGTCACTTAGGATTGTTGTAGGATGGATATAATTCCTTAACCTTTAACCAGAAGCTTAACTTTGAGACCTGAAAATGGAAAAAATTATGGTATAGAGCGCATCTTCGTTTAATGAATCTTACACAACAGTTGTCCATATTAGTCGGTGCCCCAAAACGGATACTGAACACGGAGTGAAAAACCAAAAAAAATGATTATTATGTTCTAAAGAACTGAATCACATGTGTTACTAGTTGTATCATTTGCTACAGAAAAAAAGATACTATAGATTCAAAGAACAGTCTTCATAGTAAAAGTACAGTTACATAATAAATGACATAAACCACTCAAGTTCATAGGCGATTGTCAACAGATTCATGTTCCAGAAATAAAAGGTGTCATTTGCTCGGCTGCTGTAGCATCATGTCTTAGGTTATTATCTAAGAGATGAGATATCCATGACCTTGCACAGACCCAAAACCACTGTGCGCAGCTGCATGACTGATAAATCAAGTATGATAGAATTTTATATTAATCCTATAATACTATGCGCAGCTGCATGACATATATATATGTGAATTTAAATTTAATTCTCAAACTTAAATAAACATTCACCTGTATTATGAGTTTGGACTTATAACCAATGTAGCATATAGTTGGAATTACAAGTTTTCTTGATTCTTTCTTTATGTATTAGTTTGAAGATGCGATTAGGTAATTCTTAACTTTAGGATAAGTTAGTTATGAGCCAAGACTTTTTAATCACAAGCGACTACCAATAAGAATATTTTTAATCACAAGCGACTTTTTTGTGTAAGTACAAAGCTATAGAAGATTACATGTTTTAAGATAAGTAATTTTTTATGTTTGTTAGTGTAATTGGATTAATTTTTTGTTAAAAAATGCATTTATTCATTTTTGGAATCCAAAAATTCACATGTGAGTTGAGTGAGCTGTACTTTTTTGTTAAAAAATGCATTTGAATCATTTTTGAAATCCAAAAAGTCACATGTGAGTTGAGTGAGATGTACAATAAGCTTCTCTATCAAATAATTAGATACTCCATTTTATCTTATCTTAACATGAGTTAAATGGAACATCATGAATAAAACCTTTAGACAAACAATATACGTTTTAACCAGTGGTGTATAATTCATAACACACATTTATGTTTTGTGCATCTAATTATAACAATTTGTATGGATCTTCGTATTTTTTTTTATACTTTATCTTTTTTAATCTAACTTTTATGTACTTTTCAAGGTTATGGCTCCTAGTAAGCAATGGATGCAACTATTTGAGCATCGACTCGATGAAACCTATTTAGTAGGTGTGCAAAACTTTTTGGATTATGCTTTTCAGAAAACATGAGAAGAATATGAAATACGATGTCCATGTGTCAAATGTTACAATACAACTTTAGAAACTCGTAAAACAGTTGAGGCACATTTACAAGTATATGGAATAATTAAGAACTATACTTTTTGGTATCACCATGGAGAATGTTTGGGTGAGCCATTGTCAGAATCTGAATATGAATTTGAATTTGAATATGAAGATGGTGATGAAGTAGAAGAATGTGAGAGTGAGGATCTAGTAGAAGAACTGTTGAGAGATTTATATCCTAATCTTGATGGAGGAACTACACACACTGATGGTGATGATTTACTTGAGGAGGAACCAAATGTTGAAGCAAAAAGATGTTATAGCCTATTGAAGGATTTCGAGCTGCCACTATATCAAAGTTCCAAAGATTCAATCTGATATACAATAAAATAGACCAAAATACTGCCTAGTATAAATTTTAGGAATCACATAGATTTAATATGAAATTACAATCTATCCCTATTTAGTTTGTAATTACATTAATCCCTGAAAAAGTAAAACAAATCGGATACATAATATGTAGCTCGGATACATTAAGAACTAGCTCGGATACATTATAAAATAAACCGGATACATAATATGTAGCTCGGATACATTAAAAACTAGCTCGGATACATTATAAAATAATTTAGAATTAGGAGAGAAATAAGAGATTTTAGAGGTTTTTAGAAATAGAAGGGAATATTGGAAATAAGGGAAACATAAGACGTGTATTTCAGTAATTTTTCCAATAAAGTATGGTATAAAAAGAGCATTTCGTGGCCCATTTCTGCTTCCCGCTGCTACTGTTGTGCAAAGAAAAATTGGGCTTTGGCCCATTTTCGTTTCTGAAAATTCATGTATACACTGAATGTATACATCTGTATATAGGCTGTATTTTTGTCTATTTTCTTGTATATCGGATTATATACCAAGTGTCTACCTCAAGTGCATTGTTGAGGTAGACAAGCATTCGCTGACTTGCTTGCTCTGGAAAAACTTAAGTATTATGTTTTCTTTTTTTCTAAAAGAAAATATCTTGGATCTGTTTCAAGAACGTTTCAATAAAATTTATAGTCTAACACCAAATTATAATAAGAGGCCTTAAATAGTTATACACATGCACAAAAATATTATTAATTTAGGATTGCCTTTTTTTATTCTTAGTTCACTGTTTTTTGCGTTTAACTTCACATGGTAACATTATTATTTATAAAAATAAAAAATTGAAAAGGTTAAACATGTGTTTGCCATATAAACAAAACAAGGATGATCAAGCTATTAAAAGATGAAATTGTATTAATTAGTTTTCTTCAATATTTAAAGACAAATACTCATGCAACAATGTATCCTCAATTGCAAATTCATATTTTTCTAAACGAAAATTATTCACATTCAAGCTATTATAAGTTTATAACCTAATGACTAATGTAACAAAAAAAAAAGTACTTCATAGCATTGCTATTTTCATGCTTATAAACATTAAAACTCAATCATTTCCAATACAGACTCAATACTTGAATTCTCATATGGATTGATTCCATTATTGTTTAATGTACTTGTACTTGCTTCATCACTTGTCCTCACTTCATAATTACCCTCTAATTGATTCTTATTATCATTGCTAATTACTTGATCATAATTTCCTTCAAATAGATAATCCAGTAATCCATCAACATCTTCATCCTTAACATCATCATCATCGTCATCATTATTATTTTCCTCATCGTTTTTTGTCTTCTCTTTAATTCTACAAATGGCAAATATATCCTTGTTCTTGCTTTTCTTAATATACTCATCAGGCAAAAAATATTCCTTCAGAAGCCATTTTTCACTTTGATCTTTTTCAATACCACTTTTATACCTCAAACTTCTCTCATATCCAATTATAATATTTCTATTTGATTTATCTCTAATGGGAATACCACTTGTTTGGCCACTCCAAGTCCCACTCCCAACTGTTCTTGAGAATCTCTTGTTCGAATTATTGAATTTCTTTAATCGCGTAAGAAAGTAACATGTTTTCTCTCCATCGATAATTTGCCATGGCTCTAAGTCTCCAAATACGTCCTTTAGTTTGATACATGGGGATGTGGAAAATTCCATCGAGCATGAATCTTTTAGATGGTTGATCAACTCTTTATAACTAGGATGGAATCGAAAACCTAAACTATGCTTAGATCTTGATGACGCCATGTTATTTGTAATTGTTTTTGGTATGTGTAAAAAGATCGATGTAATAGAATTTAATTGAATGTAATTGAGTTTATATGATATGTCGATTAAGCCTAATCTGTCTAGTATTGTGTTAATTAAGCCTAATCCATCTAGTGTTCGGATAGTTGGCGATATTATAGAAGTGTTAATTAAGCCTAATCCTCTAAATTTTTGCTAATTACCAAATTTGACTACGAGTCCTCTAATTTTTTTGTTAATTACCAAATTTTACTATTGAAGTTGTCAGTTTGCTTTAACCCCGAGTTTTTTTTTGAATTTTTTGACAAACAATTATATTTGTTTCAATACCGGAAAATAATACCCCTTGGTTTTAATTATTTTGAGTATCAAATTTAATTTTTAGCTGAAAATTTATCATTTAATTTTTTTATATATATTTATAAACTATATAAATACAATTCGAAAATATTTGAAAGACACGATGCATTTTTTCACTAAAGTGATATGAGAAAAAGTGCAACTTCTAGTAGTAATTTTTGTTTAGTCTTTGAAATTTTAAAATATTAAACTTAATCCAATTTAATTTTAAAAATTAGTCAAGTTAATTCCGAAGGAACTTAAAGGTGACAATATTTGGAACTAATTACCACATGTTTAAATTACATAACTATTTTTTTTGAAACCATGCAAATTAATTTTAAACTTTACATTGGACTTAATCATATATTTAATCATTAACGTGTTTTTTTTTTAAATTTGTGGTATACGTATTTCCTTACAACCATACACAAGATAAGGACAACTATCTTATTAGAGTACATACATACATACCATACACTACAACAAAAGTACCTTTTAGCGGCAATTAATAAACACATTAATAAAGAATGCTAAAGTCTTTATCAACATTACTTAAGTGTCATTAGATCCAATGTCGCTAAAGGCTTTAGGGACATATACAAAGAGTGTTAATTGCCACTAAAAATACACATTTAGCGGCAATTGAGCTATTGTCGTTAACTAATTGCCGCTAAAGATCATTTTTGATGTAGTGAGATATATTAATTCTACATATATTTTTATATAATTTACATATCTTACTACTAATTAAGAGTTTCTTATCATACAATGAGAAAGATACATGTATTTTTACAATTAGATACAATAAAATAAGGAATTTTGCTACCATATACACTAAAATAAGGAGAGAGGAGAGCGAGATGGGGAGGGAGGCTAGCGAGAATATGGGAGGGAGATAGTCATGTATCCAGATACATGCAAATGCACTAGATACACATTTGATACATGTATAATATTAGATAGATTAGGCTTAATTAACATATTATATAAACTCCACTACATTCAATTAAATTATATTACATCGATCTTTTTACACATACCAAAAAAAATAATACAAATAACATGGCATTATCAAGATCTAAGCATAATTTAGGTTTTCGATTCCATCCTAGTGATTAAGAGTTCAACCATCTAAAAAGGTTCATGGTCGAACTTAGGCTTTTGGCCTAAGTTGACTATTCAAACAAACCACACTTCATGAGGATTATGGGTGAATGGATAAAGAGGGGTTGCAAGTTTCATCAAGTTTCTTCCAAGAAAAGGATAAGGCTCAAAAAGGGTTTCAAGCAAAGTTCACACACTCACAAGGTTGGCTACAAAAGAGGTATATTGTCAAATTGTTTCACTCTTCACAATTGTTGCCTAAGATCATTTCAAGAGCTTGCATCACTTAGTCAACCGGACCAACGGGGAAAATTCTATGTGTCATCACACAAGGTTCACGGTAAGCTCATCACATAAGACATTGGCACCAATATCAAACAAGACTCCACACTTTCGTTAGTGTGCAATGTTCATCACAAGAGTCTCATTCGATAATCGGCTAGTCACAACGAGATGCAAAAAGTTCACATATTGTCTATGCAACTTTATTTGGCCTCGTCGTAGCCGCGCATTCATTTTTATTCGATTAAGAGCACTATTCAAGTCATCGGTATTGATCATAACCACACTCTAATTTGCACAAGAACAGCCACAATCATACAGAAGAGGTGGCAATTTTTTTTAGAAAGGGTCAAAACCATTTACATTCAAAACAAGGAGCCATAAGCTCAAACATCCACAAAACAGTGTCAAAACACAATTTACAATATAAAAAACCAATATATATACAAAAATGATAATCACAAGAGGTAGGTATGGAAATACCTCACCCCACCATAAATAAAAGCAGTTGTCCACAAATGCAACAAAATAGTAATAATAAATCAATAGAAATGACATAGAGGGAGGTAAATTAAGGTCCTTTCTACACAGTCGCTCCATTTGTCGGGGCATCAGTGCCTGGTGCAGCACTCTGATCTTGGGCATCCATTTCGAGGTATCAATAACACTAGATCCAGCCATGGTGGTGTCTCCCAATGAAATATGCATGGCTGAATCTATCATTGCCTCATCACCCTCTGTCAGGCCCTCATAGGTAGCCTCCTAATCTACACCAAGCTGCTCCTCATTTGTCTCAGCCTCAAACTCTGTAGCAACTACCTCCTCAACTCAAACCTCATCTCTAACGGTAGCCGGAGGCACATCTGTATCAGCTGGCATATCGGGGATCTCCACATTCCCAAAAATGATGGTCATATTCGTGGACTTCAGTTGGTGCACGTCCTTTCTCAGCTCAGAAATTGCGGCATTTAGGGCTGTCACCTCTTCAGTGGCCCCCTGGCATTGCTCACACGCTGCTATCCTTGCCGTAAGGGCATCAATAGACACATTAAGAGGTGTCACAGTAGCAGTAAAGGTCCTCTCTATCATTACAGGAATTGTGGCTTCAAGCCTGGAGGCACACCTATCCGTAGAATGGGCTAGCTGACCATCCGAAATGATGCAACCTGGGTGAGTGGACGTCGAGAAGCAGCAACAGTAGTAAACCTAGGAGATATGGGAGCTGTGGAGGGGCTATGAGTCACAAAAGGAACAGTACTAGATATACCTAAAGGCCCAAGGCCAGGGTAGGCAACATTACCTCTGCATGTAATGTGTCAGGATCAATAACCAGGGAGGTGTCCACCGGGGCTACCTTCTTCTTTTTGGCATCATCCTTTAGATACTCAGACTCGATCCACGGGATGTCGGTAGAAGATGTAGGAATCACTTCCACATCCTTTTTCATATCAAAGAGCACTCGGGCTCATCTGCACAACTCGGTGATAAACATTGGAAAAGGTAGAGAGGTTTGGCGCTGCCTAGACCTCATGACCATCTCTTGGCCCACAATCATACCCAAGTTGAGACTGCGCCCATTAATAATGCAACCAAGACATAGTGCCTTCGTATGGTGGATAATAGACTCATTTAGGGATGGCATGATAGTGCTGCTGATAAAGTCGAACCAGTACCTCACTGCTACATTGAGGTCATTCTTGTCTATTGGAGCTCCTGTCTCCAACCACCGAGGAGTGCCATCAAATATCAAAGGGGCCAACCAATTCTTCAAAGTCTCCAATGACTTTGTCTTGATCATATATTGATGGTCATCGGTGATATTGCTAGTGCATTCCAAAACTGCATTGATGTCATCACTGTCACATTTCAGCTTCTTGCCCCTAACAAACACATAATCAACCAGCTTGAATTTAGCGGCCTGCTTCTTCCCTTGTGGCACCAGGGCTCCGTAGGTAGTGTAGAATTCCCGCACCCAAGTTGGAACGTAAGGGCCATGGGGTCTAGTGAATATCTGGAACATATGGGACATTAAGCAACTCATAATCGTTGGGTATCTGTCTATTACTCTATCAGTAGACAACCTCTTCTCCTCGACGATGGTCTTCAATCCCTCAGTCTTCAGTCTGTTCATAGACCGGGGAGGAGGACCATGTACATGTTATGCTGGGACCACAGTCTGATCTAGAACAAGAGAAGGAGTAGTAGCCTGGGAGTCTTGATCCTAGACTGATCATTCAACCTCTTGGAACGCAACTCAGCTCTCTGGGCTAACAATAACTCATTATCCTCGGGCTCAGAAATTGCAGCCTGAGGGTCTTGGTGCTCACCCTCACTCTCAGAGGTGGTGAGGTGAGTGGCATATATCCCCTCACTATCGGAGCTGGCCTCTGGTGATGCAGGCACATGTGCCTTGCCTTTCCCTTTGCCTTTCCCACCAGTGGTAGGCCGCTTGGTTGCCTTTACCCGGGATGCAACTGCATCCTCATATATTGTGATTCCCTTTTCCCTCTTGCGGGGCAGCATGTCCCTACTTGCCACCTTTAGTCTAGCCATATCTGCAAAACAAACCAAAATAAGTTAGAGTCAATCCAAGAAAAATACAGAAATCATGTTCCAGACAGACTCACCGAATCGATCAGCGAGTCGCCGAATCACTTTGGCGAGCTACGTCGAATCACTTTCACAAGCTACGTCGAATCACTTTGGCGAGCTAAATCGGGCTCTCCGAAAGGATTGACTCAAACATTTTCTAGAAAAATGGCATGTCGGTGATCGAAAGGTCATTTCAGCTTATCGCCGACATCATTCGGCGAGCACAGGTTAGCCTACCGAATATCATAGTGTATTTTAGGGGTTGGGGGCGATCAAAGAAGACATTCAGTGAGTCGCCGAGTGCACTTGGTGAACTCAAGGTTTTCGCCGAAAGGTACAAAACCAAACTTCAATAATAGCATGAAATTAAAGGTGATCAATGGGGATTCGGTGAACCGCCGAGTGGTTCGGCTAGCTCGATCCAGCTCACCAAACTGCCCAACGTGCCTACTTTCAAACCCCACTTCCAAAATCAACCCCGTAGCTCTAGAAAACCAAATTAAACCATACACTTATTCAATTAATCCAAGACCCATGACATCAGGGTACTCAGACTTCCCCTGGTTTGGCCAAAATTGGCCATTTGACAACTTTTGCCCTTAAGAATGATGTCAAACGCTCCATCATTGGGCAAAGAACGTCATTTAGCACAAATTTGGGTTACATAGACTTCACCCGACTAGACTCCACAACAATTAAGCACAACCCAACAGTTTTCGATCAATTTTAAAGCATGAAATTTGGGAAATCAACAACTACGGCAATTAAAGCAGTATATCAAAATTAAAACTGGCAAACAAGCACACAAATACAATTTCACAGAGGCCCAACACACGTCAACACAATTTATAACAATGCAATTGAGTTTAACCGCTAATTACGAGTTTTGGGGTTTTGAAAACCAACCTTTAATGCCGAATATAAGACTTTATAATGCTAGGCGGAAAAGTATCCAACTTCGAACACCGAATCAATGAATAGAAAGCGGTAAAATTGCGAAAATACGGGAAATATTGAGTGTGTGTGATTGTATAAAGTTAAAAAGTGAGGGAATATGAAAGTGTTTGAAATTTTAAAATTTTGGCCTTTAAAAAATTGTCCAGTTCTCGCCCTTTCGACGATGTTATTTTTCTCTACGCAACCACTCAGCAATACGCCGAGTGGTTACTTACCTCCCCGAGTTTTACAGGACCTCTAGTTAATGTGGGGGTCCAAACGACAGATAAGGTCGGGATCGCCGACCTATTCGGCGATTCACCGATTAGTCCATGGACTTGCCGAGTTTTACAGGCATCATCTTTTGATTTCTTGAGTCTAACGACGGTCCAAGTCGGGCTCGCCGACCTCTTCAGCGAGTCCCCGACTAGACATTTTGCTCGCCAACCTGCACTTTTCAAACATATTCTACACTTCAACCTGCACAATCAACACGCGATTATTCCAAAAACAAAAAGAAAGCAAATAAAAACTTAGGTTGCCTCCTAAGCAGTGCCTTAGTTAACATCGTGGCATGACGCAAGTCCTCACTCAAACTTCATTCTTGAGGTTTTCCATAGTGTCACTAGGCAACCCCCTTGTTGTCTCGGGTTTAAATGAGAAGAAATTTGACTCATCTGGGTCTCCAACTATTTGATAGAGTCCGAATGAGAGGTAACCATTTGGCTAAGGGTCGATACATCTTCCTTCATTTCTTTCAAAATTTTATCGGACCCTTTAACCTTGTTGAGAATACGAGAGAGCATATCCTCAGAACGGCCATCCTCAGAATCTTTGGGTTTTTGACGCTCGTGGGGAGGAATGTACCTATCCTTCTCCCTATCTCTTTCCTTCTAACTGGGGTTACGATCCCTCCACTCTTTATCACGATCTCTCCAGCCCTCATCCCTGTTCCAACCTTGGTTACCACCCTGCCTCAGGTAGTTTGCACGATAACCACCTCCTTGGTTGGCTAGGAAGTTCACTTCCTCATTATACATCACTTCAAACTTGGCCTCATCGAGGTTTACACACCCAACACCCACAATATTTACACTTTTAGCACCAGCTCCCATAACATTCTTGACCAAAATGTCTAGCTAAGTCATCATTTTTGCCATGTTTTGGTCCCTCTCTTGATCTTTTTCAATCTGTTCTTTGGTCAATTTAAAAGTGAGAAGGGAGACCTGATCTTCACAGGTGTACCATGCCCGGGTAATTTTGGTCATTCCATCCAAGAGCTGGGCTGCTATAATGTAATGTTGTTGCCTCAAACCTCCAGGAGAAAGTTGGTCAGCTACTTTCTTGTTCACCGAATCAAGGCTTCGATAAAAGTATTGCAGCAAAACGTTGTCGGGCAAACCATAAGTTTGGCATTGTAGCACTAACTTCTTAAATCTTAGCCAAGTCTCATGGATTGGCTCACCCACCAAATGCTTAAAGCTTTGGATGTTGTCTCGAAGAGTCATCATCTTCAAAGGTGGAAAGAATCGCACTTGAAATGCGGAGATTGAGCTCTTCCCATGAAGTGATAGAATCTCTTGGCAAATCAGTCAACCATTTGCACGCTTTTCCTATTAAGGAAACTGGGGACAACCTCAACTGGACCGACTCTTGGGATATGTTCTTGAAGGAGAACGGTCTGCAAACGTCAATAAAGTTCCTTATATGCTCATAGGGATCCTCATGAGCCAACCCACCAAACAACCCTGCAATTGCAAGAGCTGCAACATGGTGCTTGTAGTGTGGAACACAACGTTCCCTTCAGCTGGATGCAAGCGAATGGCACCAACTCCATCCACAAGATTAGGGTTATTAGCATTCGACTCATTGACATCATTGAGATTATTGATGTCATCTTGGTGGCCCACTAGGCTACCATTGCTTCCATTGACACTCATTTCCTCTGTTTTAAAACAGCAACACACAAACAAAAACTAAAAGTAAGTAGATTCAACTATGAATAAAAAGAAGAAAATTCAACTTCACCAAGAGAATTTCAAACAACACCAATCTCCGGCAGCGGCGCCATTTTAATTGTTGTAATGTTATCAAAGACACTTCATCCAATTCTAAGCGTCAACAATCGTTAATCAGTATATAACCCAACTAAATGAGTTGGGGTCGAATCCCACAGGGAGCTGTACGTGTTTGAGAGTCAATTGGAAAGTATGAACGTGTTTAAATCAGCCATAAGAATAAAAGTTATCGAATAAAAATATCATTCAAATCAAGGTTTGACACGAATGTCAAATAGGGGGTTTTGGTTTTGATTATCAACTACAAGCAGCGGCAATCAACACGAAGTAACAATAATGTGATGGGTTCTTGGGATGTGATTTAATTATAGGCTAATATAGACAAATGGGTAATTGCAACTATTAGAAAATAGCTAGATATTAGTGAGTAAGCTAGGCTATATTGGAGATAAACTTTCTCTCGAATAATTTACCCTAAATCAAGTTGATTTCTCTCGAATATCAACAAGCAAGCAAAATAAGAACAACCCACACCTTAGTCCATTCACTCTCTCAAACTGAATGTGTGGGATTGGGTTTAGGATTCACTCTCTCGAGCTGAACCCAGGTCAACCCAATACCCACTAACAATCAATCAATAAGTTTAGTTTTAAAACCTCTCTCTCGAGCAAGACAAAAACACAAGGGTAGAACTGCATTTGCAACTACAATTCTTAAATTAAACCACAATTAATGATTGAACTCACTTCTAAATAACATTTAAACTAACAATTAGCCATACCCATAAATTAAATCAGCCCATAATCACACCCCAAGAATTGGGCTTTTAGCTAGACATCATAAAAGGTAAAAACTATTACCAAATTGATTATCCATTAATTGGGTAAGAGTAGATTCGTCCTTACAATGCTCCAATTCGAAGAATCTCAAAGACCCACTTCCAATTTCTCAAAAGTGAAAATTTTCAATTCTTTAAAGCTTAGGAAAAACTAGAGAAAACTTGTCTCAGTCTAATGATATCAGCTACAATTCATATATTATGATATTAGATCCAAAGCTAAATGTTTAAAAATGTATTTATAGTCGTCAAAAATATGCTGCGAAAAGCCACTTGACGTAGTAAGTCAGGCTCGCTGAACCACTCGGCGAGCCCCCTTTGGTCACTTTCATTGACTTTTTTCCTTGACATTCAACATCCTCAAGGTCTATAACTTTGGGCAATCCAGCATTGCATCGTGGAACTACTCGGCGATTTGCTGACTTCTCTTTTCCATCGCAAACTTGATTTCTTCCCTCAGGCTTGGCACACTGGAACTTTAAGCGGTCAAACGACTATTCGAAAACTCACCAAGTGGACTTGGCGATCACCAGGCTTCCGTTTCTTCATTCTTTTAAATCGCTTTGTTCCTTTTTACAAATTAGTGTCCTTGCTTTGTTCCTCAATCCATATACCTAGAAATTAAGGGTTTCACATCAGTTATTGGCACAAAATAAGCATTTGAGGACACTAAATCTATATCAATAATGCCCCTAAATAAGTCCAAATCTAGGACTCATCATGAAGTCTGAGTAATCAAGGTGTCTGTGTCGTGCCGCGATGTTAAATCAAGCGCTGCTTGGGAGACAACCCAAGATGTATAATCTAGCCAACTGTAGGTTTTTCTTCTTTTATTTTAATATTTATATCTCCTTTGATAGGTGTTTTATTTTGGTATTAGTGTTGGCTAGATATAGAATAGGGTCCGTGCCTAAAAAGTATCTAGAAAATGTAAAGAGAAAGTCCTAACGATTGCAACATGTGCAGGGACGAAAGACAAAATCTACAGGTAAACAGTTGTGTTGTGGTCTATGGACCCCATCGATGGTCCGTTGGTCAATCCACGGACCGTGAATGGTGTCCGTAGATCCCAAGTAAGTCCTCAAAATTTTCTAAGTGTCAGAGTGACCTATGGACCCTATCCACGGTCCGTAGGTCGACCCACGGACCGTCGATGGGGTCTCATGGGTCCAAAATCAATGTTCTATCGACCTGACCCGGACCACTTTTAAATAAAACCCCATTATTTTAAAACACCCCCCAACGTCCAAAACTCCCTCCCAACCATTTTTCAACTCTCTATCTCCCACAATCACTCCCATTAACCCCATATCAATACACAATTCACTCCCCCAAATCCTATATTCATCCTATCTTCTCCCCAAAGAGATCTCCTAGTCCAGGTTCGGTGTCGACGCTGGTTTAGTAGTCGTTGTTATCAATCAGACACTCATTGTTGTTACGTACTTGTAAGGTATGATGATTTCCCTAAACTTTGAGTATTTCATAGTTTCAACTTGAAATCACAACAATGAACTTGACCTTGGGTTGTAGATCATGTGTTTGAATGTTAAATTGAAGTTAGATGAATCCTTGGAATGACGGTATGTGAATGTGTCGTAAATTTTAACCAACGAAATCAAGTAATTTGCCAAATTAGAAGTTTTGACTTAGGGTTCATAGGTTTCGATTTGATAATCTGTAAAATTTGTGTCAACAAGACGCTAAAGATGATTAACAACCAAATCACATGTTGAAATGCATGTGTAGCCCTAGTTTGTTTGTAATTATTGAAAGAAAAGGCATGAAATTGAGTCAAGTTCTGTAACCTGGCACAAAACTGACCCACGACTCCCCTTCCATGGACCGTAGGTCTAGTTCGTGGGTCAGTTGCAAACAAAGCTTTCACTAAGTGTCGAACCACGGTGTTGACTATGGTCCGTCGTTCCATCGACATATCGTTTTGCACATCTGTGGTTCTTATATCTGGGACCTGATTTTCAACCATCTGACCCACGGACCGTCATTCCATCGACGAACCGTAGGTCGACAGTTCATCTACTGTCCAGATTTTTTTAGTTGTTTGTTTTGGTCAGTTTCTTGTTTTAAAATTCTTTCGTGTGTTTTATTGGCTTGTTTTGATACTAACTAAGCTTCCACAGGTACTATGGCCCCTAAGCAAGATCCAACCTATGCCGCTAAGGGAAAATCTAAATTTGTCGCTCCTTCGCGATGTATGATCATTGAGGACCACGTTGAGTATATTCCTCCCAACATCAGGACCTCCCCTACTGCCCCTCGCACTACGAGGAATCGAGCCCAGCAGGTGAGTTTCGACATGGTCACTGCCCCCAGTCTGAAGAGAGGGCCACACCGATCAGCTCACCAACTGGCTCAAAGTCACCATCCGGCTCCAGCTCTCGCGGCAACACCGCCTAGTCTTCTAAGGCCAATAGTATGGGAGATATTCCAGTGCCCCCAGTTTTGAGTCTGTACCAGTTGCTACAGAGCCTAATATATGTTGTGTGGAGGGCCTATATCAAATCTATGTTGATGCTCGCATGCTAAATGAGCACAATAAGATGGCTAGATTAGTCACCGAGGATCGTCGGGTTCTCACAGGTTGCCTCCACACCGCTCCAGTCATTGTTGGACTCTTCGGGAGACACATGTGTGAGTGGATGGAACGGACCCAGGCACATACAACAAGGAGATAGTTCGAGAATTATACATTTCCTCTGCCGCCACCATCAAAGGATCCATCTCCAAACGGGCAAAGCTTGCAGCTCAGCCTCCATTTGAGGCTACACTAGTACGGGATTTCACAGTAGACATCTCTGAGACCACCCTCTGCAGGTTTATCTATGGCCCGGATCACACTCTGCCCATCAATACTGCAGAGTTCAACTATTGGATGGGCATCATTCAAAGCGGGGCATTTCAGAGAAATGTTGAGCAGAGGGAGTCACTTATTAGGTGGCTAGCACGCCATCTTGCTATGGACGGAGAGCACGCGGAGTGGTTTAATACCCCTAGAATAGGCATTAGGAAAGCTACATTAAACTTTGTTGCAAAATTCTTCTGGTTTCTTGTGAGGAATCGAATGTCCCCTACTCAGGCGGACGATATGGTCACACAGGACCGACCAGGGATGTTTGCAACTATGGTAGTGGGAAATGAGGTAGATTTTGCCCACATATTGATTGTGGATATCCATGAGAGGGCCTTCAAGGCCACCACCACCTTGCCCTTCCAGTGCCTCATCTTTTAGCTATGTAGGGATTCGTTTGTATCGGTACGACATTGTGGTAGGTTGCCTCATACAACCAAGACTCTAGACATTGGCCTCATTCAGGATGATGCCAACCTTTATGCACCATGGGGAGAGCCACAGGTGAAGGTGCCACCTCTGGGTGATGATCTGGCTATTGATGTTTTGCATATGCAGGCCGATGACTCCACCATTCCGGCCACTACAGTATACACTCAGTCTCCACCGTCTCCGACCACCAGTCAGGCCCTAGCTCATCCCGAGCCACTCCCTCTTTAGGGTCTAACTTCACCCCTCTAGCTCGATTCCAGAAGCTGGAGGCTAAGATGGACACTCTGCTTCAGCATGTGAAGCCATGGATGCAGCGGTCTATAGCTGAGTTCGAGGCTAGGGTTGAGTAGAGGATGGAGAAGATGATGGACCAGAAGACCAAGGACGGTCATAAGTGCTTGGATGCCTTTGAGTTGTGAGTCCTGGAGAGACGGCCCCAACCGTTGATGTGACCACATTCAAGAAGGAGTTAGATAGCCTCTGTACTGATGTTGCTGCACTTCTCGCTCCCCAGAGACTAAGCCAGAGTCTTCCCCCACCGCACCAGATGATGAGGTGGTGATGACTGCCCTATTCGGCGATGCTTTGCGGCCACCAGATTCTTCCCTTGCTGTGGGGAAGCACCCCTACTCCGCTTGTACTTCTGATGATGTTGAGGCTAACAAATTGAAGTTAAGCTCATTGATTTCGCCAAGGGTTTATCCCTACGAGGTATGTGAGATCATATAGCATTGGGTTAGTTCACCCACACGCCAATCATGATTCAATTCCACAAATTTGTGTTCTTGAAAGTATAGAAATTGAGTTGTTGATGGGTTTTGTTGAAGTTTCTATTGGGCTCTTCATTGTTGAAGTTGTTGATAAGTTCTTGAGTGAAATTCATAAAATTTGATGTTGTTTTTAGTCAATTCTTGCATATTTTGGTGATGTATTCGAATGTAATCGTTTGGGGAAGGAACCAGTCGAATCTAGGGAGTATAGAGTTGAAAAACTAGCAAGAAAATTCGTCAAAAACCTAGGGAGGGGGCTGGGGTGCCGAGCAACTCAAAATGCCTCAAATAAACTTCTGTAGTTTGGGATTTGGGGCGCCGTGCCATCCAGAGTGCCCCAACCCAGTCTCTCAAGTTTGCTCTCTGGCACCCCGCTCCACTCAGAGTGCCAGGGACGCCATTTCTTCTACCCTTTCCCACATCTTTCCGTTTGAGTTTCCGTGAATCGTACCTATGTTTCCTAGTTTATTTCTACACTCTAATGTATGTATAAACATCATGATGTTGTCTATAACACAAGATCATGATCCTTGAATCCATAAATAAAATTCAAGGTAGAGCTAAGAGTCAAGTCAAGAGAGTTCTTAGAGTCTTTCAAAAGTCTTATGCAATCGTTTTAAACTTGTTTTAAAGACTTAAGCCTTAGGTTCGAGAAAGAGTAGAGCCAAGTTAATTTATTTAAATGATATATGGGAATTAAGTAGTCCCAAAGAACAATTGTTTTCACATTTAAGATAAGAGGATACACCGATTTCCAAATGCGTTTTCACGAGTAGTTTTGAGTTCCATCTTTTTTAAGAGATAAGTTTTTTTGAGTAATTAACTCAAATGATAGAATGAGTTTTGTTTTAAAACATATGACCTGAGTATATTTTGGGAGTAGAATTGAGCACCAATATGGGGACAAGTTCATAATAACTCAAGTCTCCATAAACCATGTAGCCATCGTGGGTAGAAAGGGTCATACATTGAAGATGATTCCTTAGTTATTTTTAGCATAGACTAGTGGATCCTCTTAGTTGAGGCGTTCTATATCTCGGCAAGTTATAGAATAATTCTGGCAGCGTGGGAGAGACAATGTATCATCACATAGTTCATAATGATGGTTGTCGCTTAGAGAAACTCCTATAGAGTTATATTAATTTATTATATATGTATATTGAGTGGTTTCTTACTCTTTTAAGTGCTTTATATAAACTTCACTTTTACTAACGTTTAATTCTGTATTTGAGTTGAGTATCCATGAGTTGAGTAAAGCTGAGGTAAGTGTTCTTTCAGTAGTCATTTCAAGCTTATGTCATGTTTAGTATTTCCCTCGCATGCTCGTACATTCAATGTACTGATGCCTTTTGGCCTGCATCATTTTATGATGCAGATACATATAACCAGGATCAACATCCAGCGCCCCATTGATCCAATTGAGCACTCAGATTTAGTTGGTGAGCCTCATTGTTTTCTGAAGGATCCCTTTTTAATTGTTTAGTATTTCAGTTGTTAGGATGACAGGGGGTCTTGTCCTGACATCCCTAATTGTTTTTAGAGGCTTCATAGACAGAGAGTTATAGTTCTCCAGTCTTTCCATTTTCAATTGTTTATGTTAAGACTTGGTTTGCCACTCTGGCTAAGTAGAATGTTTATTTCTAAAACATTCTAAGTTATTTTAAGATAGTTGATTTAAGTGATTTTGATTTCTTTATTAATGCGTAAAGTCTTCCGCTGAGAGTCTAGCCAGGCCAAGGGTTAGCTTAGAGTCAGCAATGGTTCTTAAATGGCAGTCCCACCCAGGATATAGGCTCGGGGCATGATAAACTTGGTATTAGAGCATAGAGTTCAAGAGTGCCACAGAGTTTATGAAGCCATATCTGTAGAGTCCTAGTTATCGGTGTGACGTGCGTCACATCTATAATTAGGAGGCTGCAACATTTAGGAACTATCTCACTTTTTTCATATTCATTTCGTGCGATAGAGTTTATCTCTATGAAAGTTTCTTTCTAACTCGTGTTTGCGCGTGTCTTTCAATCATCCCTCAACGAAGAGTTGTTCGAGGTCGTCCTGCTAGGAGGAACGTAGAGGAGCAAATGGTACCTAATGCACCAGAAGTGCAACCCCAAGGAGAGGTTACCAATGCAGAATTTCGGGAAGCAATTTGAATGCTAAGTCAAGCTGTGACTAACTAGGTTGGGCAATAAAGAGGGGCTCGATAGGAAATGGCTGATACTTCGAGGATCCGAGAGTTCTTGATGATGAATCCTCCGAGTTTCACTAGTTCAAGAACCACAATGGATTCGGAAAACTTTGTAGAGGAACTGCAAAAAGTGTTTGAGGTTATGCATGTTACTGATGTTGAGCGAGTGGAACTAGTTGCCTATTAAATGAGGGGTCTTGCTAAGACATGGTTTGACCAGTGGAAGAAGGGTAGGGTTGAGGATGCACCGGTTTTGAGTTGGGTTGTGTACGAGAGTGCTTCCTTGAGGTGTTTTTTTTCCCCGTGAACTGAGAGAAGCCAAGGTATGGGAATTCCTTACTCTTAAGTAGGAACCTATGAGTGTTTATAAGTATAGTTTGAAGTCACCTAATTTCTCGATATGCTCCGGAGATGGTTGCGAATATGAGGAGCAGGATGAGTATGTTTGTTGCTAGATTGTCTCGTCTGTCAAGTAAGGAGGGTAAGGCACCTATGCTGATAGGAGACATGGACATAGCGATATTTATTGTTTATGTGCAGCAGGTTGAGGAACATAAGCTGAGTGATAGAGAAGAATTCAGAAACAAGAAGGCTAAAACAGGGAATCAGTCCGGGCAGCAAAGGAGTAATGTGAACTGTTCTTGCTTTCAACAGAAGCAAAAGGTACCTACTCCGTCATCTGCTAGTGCCCCTGCATCATGGAACAAAGGTGAGTATAATAGTCAGAATTCATAGAATTTCAAGGCTAGACCTGCTCAGTCTCAGGGTAGTGTGGCACAAAGAAGTAATTGGGCTCCTACATGTGCTAAGTGTGGTATGAACCACCCAGGTGCTTGTTGCGATGGCTCTACAGGATGTTTCAAGTGCGGTCAAGAGAGTCACTTCATGAAAGAGTGTCTGAAAGGCAGACATGGAAATGGAAATAGTGGCAATAGAGCCCAATCTTCTTTAGTTGCTCCACCAGACAGGGATGTACCTAGAGGAGCTACTTCAGGTACTCGCGGAGGAGCAAACCGCCTATATGCTATCACTAGTCGCCAAGAGTAAGATAATTCTCTAGATGTTGTCACTAGTATGATCAAAGTCTTTACTCTTGATGTTTATGCTTTGCTATACGATGGAGCGAGTTTATCTTTTTTGACTCCTTATGTTGCAATGAATTTTGATGTTCTTCTTGAGAAACTTTGCAAGCCCTTTTGTGTTTCAACACCTTTTGGGGAGTCTATTCTAGCTGAGTGAGTCTATCGTGATTAAACCATTTCTGTCAATCTCAAGAGCACCATGGCTGATTTAATTGAGTTAGATATGGTTGATTTTGATGTTATTATGGGTATGGACTGGCTTCATGCCTGTTATGCCTCCATTGATTGTAGAACTCGAGTTGTCAAGTTCCAGTTTCCTAATGAGCCAGTTATAGAGTGCAGTAGTAGTTCAGCAGTGCCTAAGGGTCGTTTTATTTCATACCTTAAGGCGAGGAATTTAGTTTCCAAGGGGTGTGTCTATCACTTAGTCTGAGTAAGTGATTCTAGTGTTGAGACACCTCCTATTGAGTTAGTTTCAGTTGTGAGTGAGTTTCCAGAAATCGTTCCTGACGACCTACCTGGAGTCCCTCCTAAGAGAGAAATAGACTTCGGTATAGATATCCTTCCATATCAGAATGTTATTGTTGTTGTGTTCATTGATGACATTCTAATCTATTTGAGGAATGAGGAAGATCATGCTAGCCATAACAGAATAGTCCTCCAAACTCTAAAGGATAGAGAGTTGTACGCTAAGTTCTCTAAATGTGAGTTTTGTCTTTGAGTCTGTGGCATTCTTAGGCCACATTATATCCGGTGATCGGATTAGAGTTGACAGTTAGAAAATAGAGGCAGTGCAGAATTGGCCTGGACCTACATCTCCAACCGATATTAGGAGTTTCTTAGGGTTGGCTGTATATTATAGAAGGTTCGTAGAGGGTTTCCCATCTATTTTGTCCCCTTTGACCAAGCTGATTCAGAAAAAAGTGAAGTTTCAATAGTCTGAAGCTTGTGAGAAAAACTTTCAGTAATTGAAGAAGAGGTTGACTACTGCCCCAGTATTGACCTTACTAAAAGGTACGCAAGGCTTTGTTGTATATTGTGATGCGTACAGAGTTAGTTTGGGTTGTGTGTTATTGCAGAATGGTAAAGTTATAGCTTATGCCTCCAGACAGCTGAAAGTTCACAAGAAGAATTACCCAACCCATTAGCTAGAGTTTGTTGCCGTAGTATTTGCTTTGAAAATATGGCGTCATTATTTGTATGGTGTTCATGTAGATGTATTCACTATCACAAGAGTCTTCAATATGTGTTTAGTCAGAAAGAGCTTAACCTTTGACAGAGAAAGTGGTTATAGTTACTCAAATATTATGACATGAATATTCTTTATCACCCAGGTAAGGCTAATGTTGTTGATGATGCCTTGAGTAGATTATATATGGGTAGTACCACCCATTTTGAGGAAGATAAGAAAGAGTTAGCAAAAGAGGTGCATAGACTTGCACGATTAAGAGTTCGACTAATGGATTGCATAGAAGGAGGAGTAGTGGTGATGAATGGGGTTGAATCATCATTAGTGTCAGAAGTAAAAAAGAAGTGATCCTATCTTGCTTTAATTGAAGGCAAATGTTCATAAGCAAAAAGTAATGGCTTTTGAAAAAGGGGAAGATGGTGTATTGAGGTATCAAGGTAGATTGTGTGTACTAAAGGTGGATGAACTCCAGGAGAGGATCATGGAGAAAGCTCATAGCTCCAGATATTCTATCCATCCGGGTTCCACAAAGATGTATCGTGACGAGGTATATTGGTGGAGTAGTATGAAGAAAGGTATTGTTGAGTTCGTTTCTAAATGCCCAATTTGTCAACAAGTTAAAGTAGAGCACCATAGACCCGGTGGTATGGCTCAGAATATCGAACTCCCAAAATGGAAGTGGGAGATGATAATATGGATTTTATCACAAGTTTACCAAGGTCTCGCAGACAGCATAATTCTATTTGGGTGATTGTTAATAGAATGACGAAATCAATCCACTTGTTACCGGTAAAGACTACCCATTCAGTAGAAGATTATGTTAAGTTGTATAATTAAGTGGTAGTCAGACTTCATGGGGTTCTGGTATCGATTATATCAGATAGAGGTTCACAATTTACTGCACAGTTTTGGAAATCTTTTCAGAAAGTCTTGGGTTCAAAGATGAACTTAAGTACTATTTTTCGTCCTCAGATAGATGGTCAAGCAGAGCGCACTATTCAGACTTTAGAAGATATGTTGAGGGCCTGTGTGATTGACTTCAAGGGTAATTGGGATGATCACCTACCTCTCATCGAGTTTGCTTACAATAATAGTTATCACTCTAGCATCCAAATGGCTCCTTATGAAGCTCCTAATGGGAGAAGATACAGATCTCCTATTGGATGGTTTGAAGTTGGTGAAGCTGGGTTGATAGGACCAGACCTAGTTCATCAAGTTATGGAGAAAGTGAAAGTTATTCAAGAGAGGTTGAAAACAACGCAGAGTCTTCAGAAATCCTACAATGATATTAGGAGAAGGGAGTTAGAGTTTGAAGTAGATGATTGGGTATACTTGAAAGTTTCACCCATGAAGGGTGTTATGAGATTGGTAAGAAAGGGAAGCTTAGTCCTCGGTATATTAGGCTTTACAGTATAACCAAAAGGATTGGTAATGTAGCTTATGAATTGAAGCTACCACAAGAATTAGCAGCGGTCCATCCGGTATTTCATATTTCCATGTTGAAGAAGTGCATGAGAGATCCTTCACTTATCATACCAACTAAAGATATTGGTATCAAGGATAGTTTGTCTTATGAGGAGATTCATGTTCAGATACTAGACCGTCAGGTTCGTAAGTTGAGGACCAAGGAAGTAGCCTCAGTCAAAGTTCTTTGGAGAAATAATTTTGTTGAGGAAGCCACTTGGGAAGCTTAGGAGGATATGAAGAAGAGATATCCACATCTCTTTGAGTCCAGAGAAATTCCAGATCAAGGTACTAATTCTCTTCTTAGTACTCTTTAAATTGATATACTTAATGTGTTAGATTTGCTTGTTGGGTGTTTGAACTGAATGTTAGATGTTACACCCTTAGCCTAGTAAGAGTAATCTCATTCAAGGACGAATGTTCCCAAGGGGGAGATATTGTAACACCTCGCTATTTGAAAGAACTAGAATTTGGAAGAAACCGTTGTTGGGAATAATCAAATTTGGAATGTTTGGCAAAGTTAAGTTAAGTATGAATTTTGGGTTAACTTCAAATGACCATAACTCCTAGCTCGGGATGATTTAGATGTTCTACCAAATACCGTATGAAATATCACTGAATTATCTTTCCAACGCCGCCAAATTTTCTCAATTTCGAGTCCGCATGAGGGAGATATGTCCATTCAAAATTGAGCTATCTAGATAAGGAAAGTCAAAACGGGATTTTTGAAGGGTATTATGGTCTTTCACTACCCAATTAATTAAATTCATTTTTGGTAATTAAGTTGGGGTCTAAACTGATAGGATTCGGTTTACGCTTTACAAAATTAAGTTAGGATTTTGAGAGAAGAGAAAAGAAGAGGAGAAAGGAGGAGAAGAAGCAAGGATTCTTCACGTTCTTGAAGTTAATCTCATCAATTTTTCCAAGGGTTGATCCCTACAAAGTATGTGAGATCACATAGCATTGAATTAGTTCATCCACGCGCATATCATGATTTAATTCCACGAATTTGTGTTCTTGAAAGTATAGAAATAGAGTTCTTGATAGATTTTGTTGATGTTTCTATTTGGTTCTTGATAGTTGAAGTTGTTGAACAGTTCTTGAGTTAAATTCACGAAATTTGATGTTGTTTTGAGTTGATTCTTGCATATTTTGGTTATGTATTCGAATATAATCTTTTGGGGAAGGAACCATTCGAATCTAGCGAGTTTAAAGTTGAAAAACGAGCAAGAAAATTCGTCAAAAACCTGGGGAGAGGGCTGGGGTGCCGCGCCACTCAGAGCGCCCAAAATTAACTTCTGTAGTTTGGGCTCTGGGGCGCCGCTCCAGCCGGTGCGCCCCAACCCAACTTCTGAAGTTTTCCCTCTAGGACGCTGGGTCTTCTACCCTTTACCACTTCTTTCCATTTGAGTTTCCTTGAATCGTACCTATGTTTCCTAGTTTATTTCTACACTCTAAGTTACGTCTAAACATCATGATGTTGTCTATAACACAAGATCATGACCCTTGAATCCACAAATCAAATTCAAGGTAAAGATAAGAGTCAAGTCAAAAGAGTTCTTAGAGTGTTTAAAAAGTCTTATGCAATCGTTTTAAACTTGTTTTAAAGACTTAAGCCTTGAGTTCGAGAAAGAGTAGAGCCAAGTTCATTTCTTTTAATTATATATGAGAACTAAGTAATCCCAAAGAACAAATGTTTTCACATTTAAGATAAGAGGAAACACTGATTTCCAAATAAGTTTTCATGAGTAGTTTTGAGTTCCATCTCTTTTAAGAGATAAGTTTTTATGAGTAATTACCTCAAATCACAGAAAGAGTTTTCTTTTAAAACATATGAGCTGAGTATATTTTGGCAGTAGTATTGAGCACCAATAAAGGGTCGAGTTCATAATAACTCAAGTCTCCATAAATCATGTAGCCATCGTGGGTAGAAAGGGTCATACTTTTTAGACGATTCCTTAGTACTTTTTAGCATAGACTAGTGGATCCACTTAGTTGAGGCGTTCTATATCCTGACAAATTATAGGACAATTCTGGCAGCGTGGGCGAGACGTTGTATCATCACATAGCTCATAGTGATGGTTGTCGGTTAGAGAAACTCCCATAGAGTTATATTGCTTTATTATATATGAATATTGAGTTGTTTCTTACTATTCTAAATGTTTTATATAAACTTGAAACGACCCCAAAAATGCCCGAAAATGTGCT
>NW_006238955.1:263612-267639 GCF_000226075.1 Solanum tuberosum
AGTTGAGTATCCATGAGTTGAGTAAAACTGAGGCAAGTGTTCTTTCAGAATTCATTTCAAGCTTATGTCATGTCTAGTATTTCTCTCGCATGCTCGTACATTCAATGTACTGATGCATTTTGGCCTGCATCATTTTATGATGCAGATAGAGGTAACCAGGATCAACATCCAGCACCCCGTTAATCCAGTTGAGCACTCAGATTCAGTTGGTGAGCCTCCTTGTTTTTTGGAGGATCCCTTTTTCATTGTTTAGTATTTCAGTTGTTAGGATGATCGGATGTCTTGTCCCGACATCCCTCATTATTTTTAGAGGCTTCATAGACGGATAGTTATAGTTCTATAGTCTTTCCATTTTCAGTTGTTTAAGTTCAGACTTGGTTTGCCACTCTGGCTAAGTTGAATGCTTATTTCGAAAACATTCTAAATTATTTTGAGACAGTTGATTTAAGTGCTTTTGATATCTTTATTAATGCGTAAAGTCTTCCGCTGAGAGTGTAGCCAGGCCAAGGGTTCGCTTGGGGCCAGCAATGGTTCTCGAGTGAGGTCTCCTTGCTTCCGAAGGACTCCAGTTTTATGAGTTTTTAGCATTAATAGAATTTTGAGTAGTTGTGGGTCTTGTCCCTCCACTCGTCTATATATAGTAGAGGCTTCATAGATAGGCAGTTTTGGAGAGTCTTTCAGTTTCAAATATTTTATTTAAAACTTATGTTTCATCATCAGTATATTCAGTGAAAAGTTTTTTTCAATTTGATTCTTATGTATGCTCAAGTTAGTCTTTTACTTTTAGTCAGCAGGATGAGGGATCGCTTGGGGACCAGCAACGGTTCTTGAGTGTCGGCCGCGTTCAGGGTGTAGGCTCGAGTCGTGACATTAAATAACTATCTTTGATTTACATAGACATTCGATCAGAAGTCAAATATGAGAACCAACAACAAGAACATCATCTATTATGTACCTTATAAAATAAAAATTAACATACGGACAAACAATTTTAAAAACTAAAATGTAGTCGTTATCTTCACATTTTCATATGACAACTAAAAATTTAAATCAAATACTTTAATATTTAAAATATTTATATTTTTAAGCGTGAAATACACATGCAACGCACATTTTCGAGAACAAATATATATATAAAAATCATAAATGGTTTGTATATTTTTCAATATAACTTTTGTTCATCTCTAAAAGACTAATGAACTTGACATCATAAGCTCAAGAAAGAAACACCAAAGATGAAAAACTACTATTTCAAAGCTAAATTATTATTTTTCCTTAAAGGACTTTTTTTATAAAAAAAAACATAAGAAAAATACACTTAAATTAAAAACACTTTAAAAAAGTTTAGTCAAATACTATTTATTTCTCAAATATGATTTTTAATTTTTTTAGTCATACATAAACTACTTCTTATCAAAAATAGTTTTGTAAAACACTTTTGGAAAAAGATATATATCAAAATAAGTTAGTCTTAAAAGATTGGTCAAACAGATTATTAAACATGACATGGAGCTTCTTGTCATAGTTCTAATGTAAGCACACTAATTAAAGAAATAAGTTAATTGAAAGAATCACTTAGAATAATTAATAAAATTATTTCCATGTTAGGACATCATAATAGGATAAAAAAAGATAAGATTTTTCTATTAAAAAACATAATTATGTGACTTTTAAAGAAAAAAGTCATAGTATTTTTTCATTTATGAAATTTGACCTATGATGCACCTTGTATAGACAAAAATTAAATAGCAAGCCATATATTCTAAGTCCAAATTATTATTATTATTATTTTAAAAAGAAAACAAACAGATCATAATTCATGTCAAGTCAAGTTGTTTTCTATTATATAAATAGACCACTTTCTATCAAGTTATAACATATCTCTCGATCTCTATTCATCAATCAAAAGGTTGGTAAAAATCTCTCTTATATATTTCTTTTCTCTTTGATTTATTTTAGTTGTTTCTTATATAAATTGATTGGGTAAAAAACAAATCAAACATATTATTAATTGATTTTTTGTGTTCTTTTGTTATTTTATTTTATCGAACAGGAATTTACCAAAGAAAATGACAAATTCACAAAAAAAACATGTTGGAGATTCATCAACCTCTCAAAAAAAAGCAAACAAACAAAGCAAATGATTACGACACACTGTGGAACAAGTTCAACATCTTAAAGAGTAAGATCAATTTTATTTACAAAAAAAGAAAAAGAAATTGAACCTTAATATATGTTCAATTATTTGTGTTGCTTGTTTAAAACGATTATGTTGTTTTTCTAAATGATATAATCAAAATTTGTTATCCATATAATAATTTATCTCTTTATATGTACTTTTTTGTAAATTAGTTTATGTTTAATTCTCATTTGATTTATTGTGTTACTTTTTTCCTTTGTTATTTAGTAAGTCCATTATTATTTAGTAAAAAATCTATATGTTTTATTTTGCTAATCAATTTTTCTAAATTGAGTTGCTAAAATGGTTTAAAATAGATTATTTTCCTAGTTGTTATACCATATATATGCGTTTTTCATAAATGAATCAATTTGTTCTTCATTAATAACTTTAGCATAAGGCTATGAGTTTATTTAATTTTAATGTATTCATCCTTTTTGCAACAAAACAATAATCTCTTACTCATGGTTGGTGTTTGATACCTTTGTTGGAGCTCAACAAATTTAAACTCTCATTGAAAAGTTTCACTAATCAAATTTTGCCTGAAAAAGGTAGGACATGAACATGAGGCCTTTTGTTTTTTCATTTTTAGGCATTATATTTCTTTAAAAAATGGTTATTATTGGTGTGTTTTTGGTTGAGTTTGAAATGAAGATTCTTGAAGAAATGTCCACATCCAGATAAGGACCAACTAATTCAAATTGGTAAGGAAGTAGGGCTTAACCCTAAGAAGATCAAGACTTGGATTTATAACAAGAAGACTACAACAAAGGTATTTTAATTAATTAGTCATTTTTCTATTAATTTAATTATAGATAATTAGTGTCTTATTGTATAATATTATTATTATTATTATTTATTTTTAATTGTTATTGTTGTTGTTATTATTGTTATTATTATTATTATTATTTTAATTTTACACAGTATGACCAATAATAATTTATATTTTCATTATATTATGCAAGAATCTAATAAACAAATGACTAGTTAAAGGTAGGGTTACCTCCATGACAAAATTAGTGAATCTCTTACGTTAGGCCCCAAAATTGCTTATCTATATTTGGTAGTTTTCTAAATTTGTGATTAGATACAAAAATTGTCCTCTTCTATTAATTGATACACTTATTTCTTCTTTCGTTTCAATTTTTTTCCGTTTATGTACTATCAATTCTATTATTGACGATTTCACTTTTAATTTCAATATAGATTTCCTAAATCGGGTATGTATTTTGTCTTGTTGAATTGATCAATAGATTTTGAAAAAAGGCCCTTGCCTCGTTAATAAATGAATTTTATTAAAGAAATTTAAGTATATTCATTCGGCCTCCAATTTGATTGAGCTACAACTCATTAGAACCAATGATAAAATCATGTAAAATTATTTGAAATACATGAAATCCCTAACGAGATCAATAATTTATCAAGGACTTAATAAATGGACAAAAATTTATATTTCTATTTGATTTTGAGAATTCAAAGTCAAAGAAAATCTGATTTTATAACTAAGAACTAATGATTTTCTTTTTGAATTATTTGATGAATGAAAGAAATCTTGGAACATAAGTGGTGACTAAACTAAGTGTAGGCTAGTGAAAATGATTTGAATAAATAAATGAGAAGGTTATTAGTTTTTTGGACTAACTTGAGCTTAAAATGGATCACAACCCAATTTTCCAACTCTAACAAAAATTTATTTTTATTAATTTTTTCTTGTTATTTTCTTCATTACCAGGCAAAGTGATTTAATATTTTTATTAATTTTTTCTTCTTATTTTCTTCATTACCAGGCAAAGTGATTTTTATTTAACTATGACTATGTTTAAATCTCAAACATTTTCTTAAAAAATA
>NW_006238955.1:267665-284129 GCF_000226075.1 Solanum tuberosum
ATGAATAATTTGAGTTTTATAATTTATCTATATCAGCCAACATTTTTTTAACATGCTACCTTGAGTTGCTCCAAAAGTGATTCCCATGAAAATATGCCTATTTTCTTGAACTATTTTTTCACCCATGTAGAAATTGATCCTTAAAAATATATATTTCATAAGAGGAAGAAAATGTACATTGTTCAAAATATTAGCGAGGATTTGAAGTTTTTAGCAAAGATGGAGGAAGAAAATAGTTTTCACACATTTTATAACAAAGGCTTAATAAAACATTTGGTCCTTCAATTATTATTTAGTTCTAATTATGATACTTGCAATGTCTAACTAAGCACATAGACCTTTAATTAATTTAAATGTAAATTTTCATTCCTTTTCTTGTGATTATTCACAAATTTAGTAATTATTGATCGCTCTATCACTTAATTACATGTGTTATTTGCTTCATATTTGATGGTAAAATAATTTTGAAAGTAATTCATATGACATACATCTCACATAAAAAGACTACAAATATATATTTTGATTAGTTAAAAGTTAAATGTGATTCGTCAAATGTCAGAAGGAGCAAAGTCAAAACGGACTTATATTTTAGGGAAGAAAAAAGCTATTATCCTAGAAACTATTAATTTCATTCTCTTTCTACATTTAATTAGTTCATATATATATGTGTGAGATAAATATTTGTTATATATATTTCATCAGACACAAATTGAGAAATCAGACAACAAGACTCTCCAGACAGAAAATGAAAGATTCCGTTGTGAGAATATAGCAATGAAAGAGGCAATGAAGAAAATTATATGCCCACAGTGTGATTCTGAAAGAGCAAGCAATTTAGAAAATTTGAAAGAAGAAAATCAAAGGTTGACAGATGAGGTAAACCTTTTATTTATCCTCTTTATTTTTTTCCTTGGAAAACATTACTTATATGTAATGGAGATAAATTAGTATACATTATTTTCATGAACAAATGTAAGGCTAGTCAAAAAAACGAATAATCATTCTTAGAGAAAGGATTTTCGTTTATTCTCTAAAGTAAAGTCAGTACATTAATAAATGGGTATAAAGAAGATTCTCTGTCAACCATTAATTCTGTTGACAATCTTGATAACTCAGTTATCAAAAATATTTGCCTTTTTTCTTTCTCAACTAAAAAATAAATTATGCTCCATAAAACTAGCAGCCTCTCTTAACACTACAAACTATTTATTCGGGAAGGTAATAGTCTTTGGTGAGGAGTTGTCTAGTTACCTTTTTCATACTTGGGATTTCCTTGAGCACCTTATTGATAGGGTTAGTAAATAACACTAGGTCATCAACATATGCCAAATTAAAAAGGATGTGCTTTTCATTGAATAGTAAGTCATTAATGGATTCATTGGAAACCTCATCAGAACAGTCAAGTCTATTTAGATTATATCTATCTATCTATTTATATATAATTTTAAAAATATGAAATTCATAACTTGAATGTTACATTAATATAATATCTGCAACTAAAAACACTCATTTTAATATATATTTTATACTATATTATATTAAAAACAGACACCTTTTAACATTGAAGAGATCTGCCTTTTACCGAAGGATTATAACTTTTTCGAAGGATTGTGACTTTTTGGAAGAGTTTTTACTTTTTTGATAGGGCACAATAAAATATATGTTTATAATATCCTTTGTTAGCTATGTATAAAGGGTTTTAGTGGGCGCAATTTTTTTATTCTTTCACCTTGATTTTTATATAATTATTATTATTGAACTGAATATCTGTGATATTTTTGTGTGTTTTCTCTCTATTAGACTTCTTTAATTAGATTTTTTATAAAATTTTGTATTTATATTCTCACTAAAAAATTAGTTCAAATTCTTGAACTTTTAAAATACTTACTATTTAGCATGAGATGTACGTGCAACACGCATGTTCGAGAACTAGTATATTATACTGAAAGTGGAAAACTCTAAAGCGCAAAGTTGAATTAACATTTCACCATTAAACTAAATTAAAATGTTATAATATATCTAATTAATTTAATATCAAATAGTAATTTAGTATAACACGATAGATTTTTTTTTATAATTTTTGTACCGATATTGTTCATAATAATGTTGTTTACAATAATCAATCAGACAAATCGATATAAGTAGAATTAATTTTCTACAATTATTGCAGGCTATTCAATATTTTTGTTGCTTCCAAAGTTCCTTAGAATTCTTTTTCATTTTTATATTCATATTTAATGTCGTGGTGATGCTTTCAATTTTTATAAATTGCCAAATGTAACGATTGAACTGTTGCAGATTCTTTGGTATTCTATTCTGCTAGGACGAGAAGCTTTCTAGAGTCACAACTACTCGTGGAGTAGACAAAAGGGCATGAATGACCTCAGTAAAGTTATTCTCCAGGAGTTTTGGCAGTACAATGCATTTCATAATTTGCAGTGAAATCTTTTTCTTTCATCCATATATATTGACCTTAAAATTATTAAATTTACTTTTTTTTAGTTTGTTGAATGGTTTAACATTATATTGATGTGAATTAGTTTTGTTATAAATAAAAATGGCCAATCAAATTGGATTTGAGTTTCAGGGCTGTTTTTAGCTTTTCAGTAGTAACTTGTCATTGTTTGAAATGCTAATGTGCATTATATTGCATAATTCAAATTGAATCATAACCACCCATGGTGATTGGCAAACCCACTAAGAAGTTTATAGTGATACACTCACATTTTCAAGTAGGAATGAACATCCTCTAAGACACACAATTAGGCCACTGATGCTCACACTTGACATGTTGGCAAGTCATGCACCTAGCCATAAACTCCACAATGTCCCTCTTCATACCGCACCACCATTAATGGTGACTAATCATGGTAAATCTTGGCCGCTTCTGGATGAATAGAGTACCTCAAACAATGTGCTTCCCCAAAGATCAGTCTGACCAACTCTCCCATCTTAGGCATACAAATCATGCCTCCAATCCTCACCACTACCTTAGAATCAAGTGTCACTTTCTTAACTTCACCCTTCAACACCTTGTCTCAAATAATACACAACTACTCATCATCAAAATGTCCTCTCTAATCTGCTTAGTCAAAGAAGATTGGGTCTCAACAAAGGCAATAACACCACCATCCTTTGAAATATGAAATAAGACAAGAGTGTTGGCTAATATCTTAACATCCCTAACTAACAGTCTGTCATCCACTCATATCGTGACAAGACTCCCCATGCAAGAAGTCCTCCTACTCAATGCATCCGCTACAATATTGGCCTTCCATGGGTAATACAACATAGTCATGTCATAGTCCTTCGAAAACTCAAGCCACCTACGGTTCCTCAAGTTCAGATCCCTCTGAGTGAACATATACTGAAGGCTCTTATGATAGATGAAGACCTTGCAATGAACACCATATCAGTAGTGATGCCAAAACTTAAGCACAAAGACCACTGTCACCAACTCCATGTCGTGGGTAGGATAGTTCTTCTCATGAGTCTTCAACAGTCTCGAAGCATAAGTAATTACTTTAACCTTTTGAATCAATAGTCCACTTAGACCATGTCCTGAAGAATCACAATACACAGTAAATCCCCCACCCTCCTTAGGTAAAGTCAACATAAGAGACGAGGTCAATAAAGTCTTGAGCTTTGGAAAACTCGCCTCACACTGGAAACCTAAACTCTTCTAAGTCAATCTTGTCAATGGGGCCGCAATAGTAGATAAACCCTGCACAAACCGCCTGTAGTATCCCGTCAAACCCATAATACTACGAATCTCATTAGGAGAAATAGGTCTTGTCCAACCTCTAGCCGCCTCAACCTTGGCTGGCTCCATTCTAATACCCTCCTTAGACACCATGTGTCCCAAGAATGCCACTAAATCAAGATGGAACTCTAACTTGGAGAATGTTGTATACAACATCTCCTTCTTCAACTTGTGAAGCACTATCCTCAAATGGTGAACATGATCCTCCTGAGTCTTGGAATACACTAACATGTCATTGATGAATACAATCACAAAGGAATCTAAGTACATGTGAAACACTCGTTCATCAACTCCATAAACGTTGCAGGGGCATTATTCAACTCAAAGAATATCATGAATAACTCATAAGGCCATATGATACACTCAATTTATACCTCTCTTAAGAAATATAAGCGATCGTTATCAAGTAAAGAACCCAACTTGTAGGTTGGGATCGATCCCAAGAGGAATATGGTTCAGACTTAAACTTAACTCACTATTATATCCGTTTAGTCAAACTATTACCGAGACAAGTAAATAAAGGGAGGGGGGGAGGATTTGTAAGCAAGTAACAAATTGTTGATTAAGTAACAAGTAAGGAAGATTATCAGTTTGAGAAATCAATATAAGAGAGACACTAGGACATATATGTTCCCCATAAGCTCTTAACATAGTAATTCTTTCCTAGTGTTTTACATGCAAAGTTGGTAAGTTAGGTATCCTAAGTGATTGGTCCTCTAAGTAGGAAATTTCACCTCGTACCTTGGTCCGGCTACGGGTGTATGTCTTAGTTTTCACCCTCGCTCCAATTGGCATTAGACTATTAGATAGCATCCACTAAATCTATGTTGTTAATTCTTTTCTCATTCAATATAAGAGAGAAACTAGGGCATATGTGTTCCCCATAAGCTCTTAACGCAGTAATCCTAATAATAGTAATCCTTTCCTAGGGTTTTACATGCAAAGTCGGTAAGTTAGGTATCCCTAAGTGATTGGTCCTCCAAGTAGGGAATTGCACCTCGCACCTTGGTTCAGCTACGGGTGTATGCTTTACTAAACCTTACCTTTACCCCAAATTAGACATCACATCAATGCATGACTTAGTTTTAACCCTCGCTCCCATTGACATTAGACTATTAGATAGTATCCACTACATCTCTGTTGTTAATTCTTTTCTCATTCATTACCTCCTTGGTCCGGCAAGTAAGAATAAGGCGAGTTCTAACATTTGCAACCGTTTAAAAGGCTACTAAACGAAAGGATTAACAATACATGCATAAAATCTATTCAAGAATTACATAATTATCATTCATTTTGTTTTAATTGCTCATGGTTCCCACAACCCTAGTTGTGGATTTTGCTACTCATGCTTGAAAGAACACAATTCATAATTGGGTAAAAAGAATTCATGAACTTACAATGAGAATAGATAAAAACCTAAATCTTGAATTGAAATTCAAAGTGAAAATCGTATTAACCAACTTCCAGAAATAAGAATGCTAAGAGTTTGCAAAATAACTCCCAAAAGACGAAAACTAAAAGTATACAATAATGTCTAACCCCCAAAATTGAGGTTTATAACTCCTATTTATAGAAAAAAACTCCTAAATAAAATAGGAAACAAAAGAAAGAAAATAACTAGCAGGACGCGGTTTCAAACGACTCTTCGACCTACGGACCGTGGGTCGACCTATGGTCCGTAAGTCCTCTCCGTGGCTCAACACTTAGAAACTTTCATTAGGTACTGGAATCTTCAACTCTCAGATCATCATTGACGGACGTGCAGGATGGACCGTGGGTCGACCTAGAGTCTGTCGTCTTACTCTGTGGTTCCACACTTGTCAGACTTCCCTGATGTTCCACCTACGATGCACCACATACAGTTTGTGGACTGGACTACGGTCCGTCCTGGAACTCCGTGGTTTGAGTTAGAAAAACTCATCTCCAAGGCCAAGACCTACGAATGCCCATCAACTGTTCGTCGATGGACCTACGGTCCGTGGATGGCACCGTTGGTGGCTACTTCAGCAATTTTCAGCTCGCATCCTCATCAACTGTATCCAAGCCTATTTCCTGCAAGAATTATGAACAAAACATTATTTCTAATAACAAAATGGCCGAAGACACACACAAACTCTAAGTAAAACATATCAAAAATACCGTAAAGTCACGGAGTATCACCATACCTACTCTAAAAAGTTGTCTTAGGGACATCTGATGCCCTAATCATGAACTTATGGTAACTAGACCATAAGTCTATCTTGGAAAACAAAGCAAACCCTAAAGATGATCAAACAAATCATCATTGCGCGGAAGAGGATACTTGTTCTTAATAGTGACCTTGTTCAGTTGTCTATAATTGATGCACATCCTCAAAGGACCATCCTTTTATTTCACAAATAAGACCGATGCACCCTAAGGTTACATACTAGAGAAAATAACCCCGTTACTTAATAGACCTGAAACTTCTCATTCAACTCTGTTCGCCATGCGATAAGGATGAATATAGATGATCTTGGTGTCCGACACCAAATAAATTGCAAGATCAATGACTATATCAGAAGGAACATGTAGAAGATCAGTAGGAAATACATCTGTAAACTCCTGAAGCATGGGAATGGACTCCATGGGAGGTATCTCAATGCTAAAGTCTCGGATAAAAGATAAGTAAGATAAATACCCTTTATCAACCAATCTCTGAGTATGGAGGAAAGAATAGCTTTACTAGGGTAAGAACCACTAGCACTCTTCAACTAAACCCTCACAACGGCAGACATCGCTAAGGTCGCCATCTTAACATTGCAATTAAGAGTAACATCATAAGGAGAGAACCAATCCATACCTAAAATGACATCGGAATCTACTTGCCAAGGTAAGAATTCGTATCATTTATTCTCGCTAAAGTGAATCCACTAGCTTAAGTCATTAAAGATAATCCTATAGGGGCACGTAGTTTTAGACAAGGAAATTTCTTCTAGAGACCAGGCATCGACCAATGGGAGAGCCTTCATCTTAAAGTTCTCTTGGTGCTGAGTAAATCCCAACGAAAAACACACAACCACAATAATATCAAAATACTTGGAAAGTAAAGAATTACAGACTATCGATCCAATCATAAGTTCACACTACAAGAAAAAGTCTTATTTAAGACCAACATTTAGGGACGAGTGAATTATCATGTCTCTAAAAGTATATCTATTGAGACGAGATTATATTTCGGTCTTTATTTGTACATTTTATTGAGAAGGTATTAAATCTAGTCCTTAAAAAATTAATTCACTGGTCCCAAATTATATTGAGGGCCTAGAGTGGGAGAAAAGTTCCGCCATTTTTTATACTAAAATATTTTTAAAAATGAAATTTCATTTTTAACAAAATTCTAAGCGCTAAATTAAAGTATACTGAAGCTGGGTAAACGAAAAAGACCATCGTTCTATTTTTTCTCAAAATACAGCAGCCCCTAACCTAATGCCCTAGTTTGAGCTCTGATATCGCCAGTGCAACCGATCAAGGTCATCATTTTGCCCTCTTCACATTTTTTTCTTAATCTTTACGTTTCTTGAAGTTTCTCTGCCCTAATCGCATCTTTTTTATTGTATTGCTGCTGCTCTGCTCAAAACATAATTCCACCCAGCTTTGCTCAAAACAAAATTCTAGGTTGGTTCCTCTTCCGATCGAGTTGTTGTGTTTCTTCTATATGTATTATTGATGTCGTTTTTTCATTGTTGCATTCAAGCTACTCTTTTTGTTCCTCCTGCCCAATCTTATATTGACGTTCCTTTGCCCTATTCACGTCTCTTTACTTATATCGTTGCTGCTCTAATCAAAATAGAATTCCACCCTAGCTTTACTCGAAACTGAATTTCAGGTTTGTTCCTCTTCCGATCGAGTCACATCATATAATTCACATGTCCACCTACTCTGGAATAACGCTAGAGAAAAATAAGTATTTGGAATGACTGGGTTACTAATCACCTCTATAGTTGCACTTGCTTTAGTCTCAGTCTGAACTATTAGACTTTCATCTGTACTCTCAACCTGCAAAACAAAATGGAGTATGTTAATGACCAGGTTTACTGATTATAGTCGTCAATCATTTGTTCAGTTAATCAATTATGTGGGATTCAACTGTATATACATGTGGAAACGCAACATATATACTAAGACACATATAACCTAGTTTGATTCAGCTGCATTGCATTTTGCTGTGCATTCCATCTCTTGGATATGTCCCAAAAGTTTGCCACTCTCATTGCATTCAGGCTGTATATAGGCCATATTGAGAGTATTATTGTATCAAGCAATCTAAACAATAACTACAGGTAACCCTTCATAAAAAAAAGGGGGACTAATAGCCTAGAAAATAAGCCTACAGGTAATTTGGTAGCTAATCAACAATAACAATAGTCCTACCTTGCTTGCAATCAGCTTTTCTTGAGATACAGAACCATTCTAACCAAGACAATTCTCTTACTAATGTCATTTTTTCATTGTTGTATTCAAGCTGCTATTTTTGTTCTTCCTGTTTAATCTTGACGTTCCTCTCCTGATCGCGTCTTTTTGCTTGTGTCGTTACTGCTCTACCCAAAAACAGAATTCCACCTCAGTTTTGCTCGAAACAGAATTCCAGGTTTGTTCCTCTTCCAATCGAGTTGTTGTGTTTCTTCTATATGTGTTATTGATGTCGTTTTTTCATTGTTGTGTTCAAGTTACTCTGTTTGTTATTCTTCTTTTTTAACTCCTATAATTGAAAAATAGTGCCACTGTAATGGACAATCAAGTTCCATAGATAAAACTTTACAGTGGTGACTCATATATCACATGACGTATATGCATATAACATATCACGAATAGCCCTATCAAGATTCAGTTCATAGACAGAAATCTATGCCAAATGCAATAATTTAGGGCTCCCCATATATGTACTAGTCTAACTTAATATACATCTAAAATAAGGTGCTAAATATATTTTACTGTAGAATAATTAAGTGTGCTACTGATACAAATTGATACAAGCGTGAAACTTACACTCCACCATATCCAGTTCAAGCTTTAAATATCACTAAAACAAAATTAATTGAGTATATGTTTTTAACCTCGTTTCATAGGTCGTTGAACGTAAGATTTATTGGGATCTTCTGTTTTCAACTTTGGAGGCCAAATTTCTCATTTCTTAACCAACAATATAAGGTAATAACAGTCTTACCCTCTTTGTTCCCTTTATGAAATCTCTCCAACTGGACACCTGATGATAAATAGAAGAAATATTTCAAAACTCAATGCAGTAACTCTAGATTTTTTAAAATGTCTGCTGTCTTAACTGTACAACTTCATATCATCAGGAAGATTAGGTTTAATACTGTTATCTTATTTGTCACTCAGGATTGTGGTAGGATGGATATAATTCCTTAACCGTTAACCAGAAGCTTAACTTTGAGACCTGAAAATGGAAAAAATTATGGTATAGAGCGCATCTTCGTTTAATGAGTCTTACACAACAGTTGTCCGAATTAGTCGGTGCCCCAAAACGGATACCGAACACGGAGTGGAAAACCAAAAAAAAAGATTTTTATGTTCTAAAGAACTGAATCACCTATGTTACTAGTTGTATCATTTGCTACAGAAAAAAAAGACACTATAGATTCAAAGAACAGTCTTTATAGTAAAAGTACAGTTACATAATAAATGACATAAACCACTCAAGTTCATAGGCGATTGTTGACAGATTCATGTTCCAAAAATAAAAAGAGTCATTTGCTCGGCTGCTGTAGCATCATGTCTTAGGTTATTATCTAAGAGATGAGATACCCATGACCTTGCACAGACCGAAAACCACTGTGCGCAGCTGCATGACTGATAAATCAAGTATGATAGAATTTTATATTAATCCTATCATATTATGCGCAGTTGCATGACATATATATATATGTGTGTGTGTGAATTTAAATTTAATTCTCAAACTTAAATAAACATTCACCTGTATTATGAGTTTGGACTTATAACCAATGTAGCATATAGTTGGAATTACAAGTTTTCTTGATTGTTTCTTTATGTATTAGTTTGAGGATGCGATTAGGTAATTCTTAACTTTAGGATAAGTTAGTTATGAGCCAAGACTTTTTAATCACAAGCGACTACCAATAAAAAAAAATTTAATCACAAGCGACTTTTTTGTGTAAGTACAAAGCTATAGAAGATTACATGTTTTAAGATAAGTAATCTTTTATGTTTGTTAGTGTAATTGGATTATTTTTTTGTTAAAAAATGTATTTACTCATTTTTGGAATCCAAAAATTCACATGTGAGTTGAGTGAGCTGTATAATAAGCCTCTCTGTCAAATAATTAGATACTCCATTTTATCTTATCTTAACATGAGTTAAATGGAACATCATGAATACTACCTTTAGACAAACAATATACGTTTTAACCAATGGTGTATAATTCTTAACACATATTTATGTTTTGTGCATCTAATTATTACAAGTTGTATGGATCTTCGTATTTTTTTTATCCTTTATCTTTTTAAATCTAACTTTTATGTACTTTTCAAGGTTATGGCTCCTAGTAAGCAATGGATGCAACTAGTTGAGTATCGACTCGATGAAACCTATTTAGTAGGTGTGCAAAACTTTTTGGATTATGCTTTTCAGAAAACAGGAGAAGAATATGAAATACGATGTCCATGTGTCAAATGTTACAATACAACTTTAGAAACTGTAAAACAGTTGAGACACACTGATGTGAGAGTGAGGATGTAGTAGAAGAACTATTGAGAGATTTATATCCTAATCTTGATGGAGGAACTACACACACTGATGGTGACGATTTACTTGAAGAGGAACCAAATGTTGAAGCAAAAAGATTTTATAGCCTATTGAAGGATTTCGAGCTGCCACTATATCAAAATTCCAAAGCTTCAATCCGAAATACAATAAAATAGACCAAAATACAGCCTAGTATAAATTTTAGGAATCACATAGATTTAATATGAAATTACAATCTATCCCTATTTAGTTTGTAATTACATTAATCTACTAAAAAAGTAAAACAAACCGGATACATAATATGTAGCTCGGATACATTAAGAACTAGCTCGGATACATTATAAAATAAACCAGATACGTAATATGTAGCTCGGATACATTAAAAACTAGCTCGGATACATTATAAAATAATTTAGAATTAAGAGAGAAATAATGGATTTTAGAGCTTTTTAGAAATAGAAGGGAATATTGGAAATAAGGGAAACATAAGACGTGTATTTCAGTAATTTTTCCAATAAAGTATGGTATAAAAAGAGCATTTCGTGGCCCATTTCTGTCTCCCACTGCTACTGTTGTGCAAAGAAAAATTGGGCTTTGGCCCATTTTCGTTTATGAAAATTCCTGTATACACTGAATGTATACATCTGTATATAGGATGTATTTTGGTCTATTTTCTTGTATATCGGATTATATACCAAGTGTCTACAACTCACTTTAGCTTCTGAACACCTGTATTTTCGTTTCAACTGTATATTAAGTGTATACAGCCTATTTTTGGACTTTTGAACATCTATATCAGCTCTATTTATACCTGTTCATTAGCTTCTTTATCTTGGCAATGGGGTTGACTCGAGAAAGGGTAGAGTTGGGCCTCCATGGCCCATTCAGAATGAAAATAGGAAGGTAATGGAGTTCAAAGAACTCACCCGAAGTCACATGAAAATAGCAAGAAGATGGATTATTAGCCTTTATTCATGAAGATGAATACTTACAAATGAGCTAAATTAATCACTAGAAAACTTAGGCATATTAATGGCATAATATGAATGCACTTTAACAACAACTTATTAACTATGTAACAAATATTCATGCTTCCAAATCAAAAGCCAATTGACTAAAACCTTCTGATCCTAGGCATAAATGAGTTACTGGAAGACAAACCAGGACGGAGAGCAAAGGAGATGACGAGCTTCCATCACCAACGGAACTTTGCCAGAAAGCTTGAATGAAAACTTCAAGGGCAAAACCTTAAGAAAAAATTCGAACCTTCAAGATTTTGACTATCTATACCTGTTTCTTTTTAAAAGAAAATGTCTTGAATTTGTGTTAAGAACGTCTCAATAATGTTAGTAGTCTAACACCAAATTATAATAAGAGGCATTAAATACACATGCACAAAAATATTATCGATTTAGGGTTGCCCTTTTTTATTCTTACATAATTGTGTTTAGTGTTTAACTTTACATGATAATATTATTATTTATAAAGCAAAGAACTAGAAGAGGTTAGAGATTTGTTTGCAATATATGGTGTTGAATTCGAGCCCCTTCGTCCAATAAAAAAGAGGATAAATATAAGGAATTTTTCCCTTTCTTTTGATGAGCTATCTATATAAGATTTTATTGTGTATACATAACTAACCATCGAAGACAAATAAAAACCAAAAATAGGGATGATCAAGATAATAAAAGAAGAAATTGTACTAATATTTTAAAAAAACTACTCATGCAACAATTCGTCCTCAACCGCAAATTCATATTTTGCTAATTAGTTGATCATAATTACCTCCAAATAGAGGATCCACTAATCCATCAGCATCTTCATCCTAAACATCATTATTATCTTCCTCTTCTTCTTTTTTCTTCTCTTTAATTCTACAAATGACAAATATATCCTTGTTCTTGCTTTTCTTAATATACTCATCTAGCAAAAAATATTCCTTCAAAAGCCATTTTTCACTTTAATATTTTTCAATACCACTTTCAATCCTCAAACTTCTCTTATATCCAATTATAGTATTTCTATTTGATTTATCTCTAATGGGAATACCACTTGTTTAGCCACTCCAAGTCCCACTCCCAACTATTCTTGAGAATCTCTTGTTTGAATTATTGATCGCGTAAGAAAGGAACATGTCTTCTTTCCATCGATAATTTGTCATGGCTCTAAGTCTCCAAATACGTCATTTAGTTTGATAACATGGGGACGTGGAAAAATTCCATCGAGTATGAATCTTTTTAGATGGTTGATCAACTCTTTATTACTAGGATGGAATCGAAAACCTAAACTATGCTTAGATCTTGATAAAGCCATGTTATTTGTAAAAAAAATTTGGTAGGTGTAAAAAGATCGATGGAATAGAATTTAATTGAATGTAGTGGAGTTTATATAATATGTTGATTAAGCCTAATCTATCTAATATTGGGATAGATAATATTTGGTAATTAATTCCGTAAGAAACGGAATTACTATTGGGATAGTGTTGGCGGTATAAAAGTGCAGGGAAAAGATAATATTTGACTTAATTTCGCAATTCTCTCCTTAATTAATTCCGTAAGAATGGAATTACTAAATTTGACCCCAAGTTTTGTAATTTCAGTAATTGACGGTTCTAGGTTAATTTTTTCATTTATTGATAAACAATTATTTGTTTCAATATTGGAAAATAAGTACCCTTGATTTTAATTATGTCACATTTTTTAGATTTAGAAAATTAACCTTTATTTTTAACTGAAAATTTATAATTTGAATATTATTTTTTTACGTATTTATAAATTACAATAAAAAAATGATAAGTCTTAACAATTAAAATTTGTAAAATATTTGAAAGGCATATTGCAACTTTTTGGAAGCGGCTCCGGTCCAATAGAGATTCTGTCTATTTCCTCCAGTGAGGCATTAGATGATTTACACGTGTCCCATAAATGTTTCAATGGATCGATTTGTTTTATTCTTTAACTAGGGTTAACTTTTTTTTTATCCGTCTCCACAAGAAAAAACTTTTCTCTCTTTCCTCCATTTCATCTTAATAAAACTATCTTTAATATTTGAAAAGAAAAAAAAAAAACTAACTTAATAGTGTTTAAGGAGGAAGACATGGTACATTGAAATAATTTCACAAAATATTGGAATTTATTATCTGTTTTTGATAAAAGAATTTATAAGACTTTGTTACGATTTTTTCTTTAGTGAAATTAGATACTCCCTCCGTCCCATTTTATGTGAGGTAGTTTGACTCGGCACGAAGTTTAAGAAAAAAAGGAAGACTTTTAAAACTTGTGGTCCAAAATGAATGATAGAAATTTGTGTGGCTGTAAATCATTTCATTAAGGGTAAAATCGACATTTTATAGTTAAAATTTTACTTAATATAGAAATGTGTCATTCTTTTTTGGACGGACTAAAAAGTAAAGTAAGTCACATAAATTGAGATAGATGGAGTATTTAAATTAGGCTGAGATTAAAAATTGTGTTAGGAATTGTATATTGTCTTTCTATTGATAAAATTGAGATTTTCAATATTTATGTGTTGCTTTGCTACCCTCTTTTTTCAAAGTGAATTTTCAAAAAGAAGAAGTTAATTTTGCAATCTGTTTATTGGTTTTGTTATTTATTTTTATGTTAAAAACTTATTTTGAATTAAATATCATACTAGAAATAGAGAAGAGGATATAAATAAATAAAAAAAGAATAGAGGGCACAACATGACAAAGACGATGTATTACTATTTGACCGTGAAAATATAAATATTTGGAAAGTGATGAAGTACCATTGTAAAAATAACTAACCCTAATTAAATGATGATCAAATTAATTCATTAAAATTTTTATGGGACAGGTGTAAAGAATCTAATGCTCCACTGGAGGAAATGGACAGAACCTCTACTGTACAGGAGCCGCTTCCCAATTTTTTCACTAAAGTGATATAAGAAAAAATGGAAATATATATGTATGTACACACTTCTACAGAAATTTATGATTTTATGAGTCACCAAAAATATATATTATGATTTTAACCTTGAGACTTGAGCACAAAGATATTTGATATTCTATTTGGTCACAAGTGTACGATCATAATGCATCTTAAAATCTATACAAAGATGTGATATCCATGTTTGAATAATAATTTAAAGTAGTAGGAATTCTAAGTTGTTTAGAATTTGTTGTTTTTGATATTTACTTAATTAATGTATAGTTAAGATTTATTTGTCCTAATTTTATATAGAATAGATTTTTTAATCCTAATTTAATTTTGTTTCTTTCTTTTATAAATAGGTTTATGAGTAGTTATATAGAAATATACAAAATAGAGATAACTTGAATTAAAATTCAAGAACTTTTGAGTTTATAAATTAAATAGTTTCATTTAATGTTGAAGTTGGATAATGGATTACAGTAAAGTAATGGAGGCAAGACTACGGTTTGTAAAATTCGATGACAAGGAAATCAAGCGTTTGCAACTATTAAGTGCTACCATGATTTGCAAGATGAAACTCCGCATCGCACACCAAAAAGCTTTTCAGGATTTTAAAAATATTGTCATAGCTCGTGGAAATTTCAGACCTCAAGACATGTTAATTGAGAATATTAAAACTGATAATAATGATGATGATTATGACAACGAGGAGGAGAAGGAGAAGAAACTGAGCAGTCATCTTGATTGCAGGGTTTCTGTTTTGAATATATTCCGCAAGTTTCACTTTAATCTTTTTCAATTCCACTTTCAATCCTCAAACTTCTCTTATATCCAATTATAATATTTCTATTTGATTTATCTCTAATGGGAATACCACTTGTTTGGCCACTCCAAGTCCCACTCCCAACTCGAATTATTGATCGCGTAAGAAAGTAACATGTCTTCTCTCCATCGATAATTTTCCATGGCTCTAAGTCTCCAAATACGTCATTTAGTTTGATAACATGGGGACGTGGAAAAATTCCATTGAGCATGAACCTTTTTAGATGGTTGAACTCTTAATCACTAGGATGGAATCGAAAACCTAAATTATGCTTAGATCTTTTTAACACCATGTTATTTGTATTTTTTTTTTGGTATATGTAAAAAGATCGATGTAATATTATTTAATTGAATGTAGTGGAGTTTATATAATACTAGTTTCTGGGTACGCGCGACGCGCGTGTGACCATATAAATAAAAATATTTTTGTGAAGACCATATATAAACAATATTTTAAAGTTATATTATGTGTTATAAAATAGAAAATACAAATTACATGTTCTTAAAATTGATAAGTATTCTATATGGTGTTTTGATTCTAAGATCCAAAATCCAAAAACTATTTGCAAATACCATTATTTATTTATTTATTCTTGCTCTACTTTGAAGATATTTTGTACTGCATAGAGCAATTTATGTGGTAAACAAATAAGCATTTTATTTTTCTCAAAATTATCAATCATCATAAATTATAGATATCTACTTTAGCAAAAAAATAAAATAGAAATCATGATGTACAAAGCCTGTCATTCTTTGTAACTTAAATTTTAAATTAAGTCAACTATAATTAGGAAGATGATTTATCTTTATAAAATATATATCTTGAAGGTAAATCATTTAATACTCTAATTTTCCTTTAATTTTTTGTGTTTACTTTAAAATAATTTATAAAGAGGCTCTGCCAATCATCATTCATTTGATAGAAATATCAACAAATACGAACATTACTAATTAATTAACCTTCTACGAGATATCTCCTTTCCGATAAAAAGTAAATGAAAGGTATATCAATCTACCCACATAATCTTATAAAGTAAAATAACTAACTAAAGTACAACTATATTATTTAAATGAGAAAGTGAAACATATGTGCTATGTTAATGAAATATGTGTAAAATCAGTAATATATAGAGATCTTTTACCGCAAAATTAATGTTGTGCTGCACATATTAAGCTCTAGCAAGTAAATTAAATAATAAGTGCCATGAGTATATTCTTCAA
>NW_006238955.1:292079-292942 GCF_000226075.1 Solanum tuberosum
ATACCTCAAACTTCTCTTATATCCAATTATAATATTTCTATTTGATTTATCTCTAATGGGAATACCACTTGTTTGGCCACTCCAAGTCCCACTCCCAACCATTCTTGAGAATCTCTTGTTCGAATTACTGAATTTCTTTAATCGCGTAAGAAAGTAACATGTCTTCTCTCCATCGATAATTTGCCATGGCTCTAAGTCTCCAAATACATCCTTTAGTTTGATTACATGGGGACGTGGAAAAATTCCATCGAGCATGAACCTTTTTAGATGGTTGAACTCTTAATCACTAGGATGGAATCGAAAACCTAAACTATGCTTAGATCTTGATAAAGCCATGTTATTTGTAAAAAAAATTTGGTAGGTGTAAAAAGATCGATGTAATAGAATTTAATTGAATGTAGTGGAGTTTATATAATATGTTAATTAAGCCTAATCTATCTAATATTATACATGTATCAAATGTGTATCTAGTGCATTTGCATGTATCTGGATACATGACTATCTCCCTCCCATATTCTCGCTAGCCTCCCTCCCCATCTCGCTCTCCTCTCTCCTTATTTTAGTGTATATGGTAGCAAAATTCCTTATTTTATTGTATCTAATTGTAAAAATACATGTATCTTTCTCATTGTATGATAAGAAACTTTTAATTAGTAGTAAGATATGTAAATTATATAAAATATATGTAGAATAAATATATATCGAGCACTACATCAAAAATGATCTTTAGCGGCAATTAGTTAACGACAATAGGTCAATTGCCGCTAAATGTGTATTTTTAGCGGCAATTAACACTCTTTGTATATGTCCCTAAATCATTTAGCGACATTGGATCTAATGACACTTAATTAATGTCGGTAAAA
>NW_006238955.1:293046-293484 GCF_000226075.1 Solanum tuberosum
CCTGGACGTGGGCGGCACTCGAAGACCATTGCTGGCCCCAAGCGAACCCTTGGCCTGAGTTACTTAACTCAGCTGAAGACTTAACTCAACAAAGAAAACTCAAGTAATAGTTTAAATGATAACATCTTAGCCAAAATGGCAATTTATGTCTCAAAACAAAGTATCTGCAAATACATAGCTGAGAGACTGAAAACAAACTGTCTGACTGTCGATGAAGCCTCTATAATACTAAGATGGATGTTGGGACAGACCCCACACTACATCCTAATAAAGAAAACTAGGAAAGCGAAATAAAAGAGTCCTCCGGAATGCAAGGAGACTCACCATTGACTCTGGAGTGCTCAACTGGATCAACGGCGCGCTGGATGCTGATCCTGGTTACCTGCGTCTGCATCATAATAAGATGCAGGCCAACTGGCATCAGTACATTGAATGTAC
>NW_006238955.1:293835-297362 GCF_000226075.1 Solanum tuberosum
CTATATGGTTTATGGAGACTTGAGTTAATATGAACTCGCATCCCCACTTTTGTGCTCAATACTACTCCCAAAATATACTTAGCTCATATGTTTGTAAAAACAAAACTCTTTCTTTGAATTGAGATAATTACTCAAAACTTAGCTTAAAAGCTCTCTTGGAATCGATGTTCCCTTTTCTTGCATCAAATGAGAAAACATTTAAAAACTCTTTGGGAATACTTAGTTCCCTAATAGCTTTTCATGAGAAATGAACTCAACTCTTACTCTTTGCTTTACTTGAAAGTTGAGCCTTAAAACGAAGTTAAAACGTTTAATAAAGACTTTTGAAAACTTTAAGAAACTTTACTATGACTTCTTTCTTAAATTCTAGGCTTGACTCTTAACTTCTTTGACTTTGATCTTAACTTTCCTTGAATTGGATTATGGATTCAAGGTTCATGATCTCATATTTATGGATGATTTCATGATGTTTAGATGTACCTTAGAGTGTTAGAATCGACTAGGAAACATAGGTACATCGCTTAGGAACTAGTACGAAAAGGTGGGAAATGAATGGGGAGAACTAGCGTCCCTGGCGCTCTGAGAGGCGCGGGGTGCTAGCCCTCGATCTTATGAGGGCTTTGGCTGGCACGACGTGCCAGAGGCCAAAGTTCAGAGGAACCTTTGTGGCGCTCTGGCAGGCGCGACACCCCAAGCCCTTGCCCAGAAAATCCCCGATTTTCTTCTTCGTTTTTCATCTGTAAACCCTCCAATCTGCCCTAGTTCTTTCCCCAAACACTTAGGATCAATTGTACCCTCAATACACCATCAATCTAACTCGAAAAACAGCCCAAAAATATGAATCAAATCAACCCCCAAGCATTAACAATTCAACCAACAAGAATTCTACAATGTTCTTCAGGAACTTCACTTTCTTGACATTCAAACAACTCCAAATTTGCTGAATTGAAACCAGTTAGTGTGTGGGTGAACTAACCGAACACGAAAGAAATCTCACATACCTTAACAGGGATCACCTCCGACGAATTCCACTCCGAACGCTTGACGTTCTTGGCGAACTTTTAGCTTTTCTCCCTTTCTCTCTTCCTTTCTCTTTTCTCCAAGCCCTAAGCGTTCTTTAATTCTCCAAACTGATTTAGGTTATGTTTTTACCCTAATAAACCCCTAAAACGAATTAGGAAATAAATTAGAGAAAAGACTACTTTTCCCTTCCCTAAATCCGGATTGGGACTTTCCTCAATCCAACAGTCCAACTTTCGAAAGGCATATATCACTCATACGATGTCAAAATCATGCAATCTTGGCGGCGTTGGAAAGATCTCTCCAAGGGATTTCCAACCATATCAAGATCTTCTCCTAACTCTTTCTGAGCTAGGAGTTATGGCCGTTTGAAAATGGCCAAAACTCACTTTCTTAACTAAGACAAAATTTCCAGTTTTCCTTATTCTTTCAAAAAATCAATATTTAAATCTCTTTTTAGTCGTTTCTAGGTGCGAGATGTTACAATATCTCCCCCTTGGGAACATTCGTCCTTGAATGAGCTTTATTTCACTAAGCTAAGGGTAGCAACATCAAGTTCAACACTGAACAAGCAAAAGCAAGTAACAACATGCATACTCATAATTTAGCTAGTACTAAGAAGAGGATTAGTACCTTGATCTGAATTTTCTCTGAATTCGAAGAGGTGTGGATATCTCTTCTTCATATACTCTTCAGCTTCCCAAGTAGCTTCTTCAACAAATTGGTTCCTCCAAAGGACTTTAACTGATGCTACCTCCTTTGTTCTCAACTTGCGAACTTGGCTATCTAAAATCTGGACCAGAATCTCCTCATAAGATAAATTATCCTTAATCTCAACATTTTCAGTTTGCACTATCAATGAAGGATCTCCCATGTACTTCTTCAACATAGAGATTTGAAATACCGGATGAACTGCTGCTAACTCTTGAGGTGGCTCTAACTCATAAGCTACATTGCCAATTCTCTTGACTATGCGATAAGGTCCAATATACCGGGGACTAAGTTTCCCCTTATTACCATACCTCATAACACCCTTCATGGGCGAAACCTTCAAATACACCCAATCATCTACATCGAACTCTAGTGGCCTTCTCCTAACATATGTATAGGATTTTTGATGACTCTGTGCCATTTTCAGCCTCTCTTGAATCACTTTCACCTTTTCCATAGCTTGGTGAACCAAATCTGGTCCTATCAACCTTGCTTCACCGACTTCAAACCATCCAATAGGAGATATGCATCTTCTCCCATAAAGAGCTTCATATGGAGCCATCTGGATGCTAGAATGATAACTGTTGTTATAGGCGAATTCAATGAGAGGTAGGTGATCTTCCCAATTACCTTTGAAATCAATCACACAAGCCCTCAACATATCTTCTAATGTCTGAATAGTACGCTCTGCTTGTCCATCTGTCTGAGGATGAAAGGCAGTACTCAAGTTAACCTTTGAACCCAAACAGAGCTATTTTGAGGTAGAATATGTTGAAATATTGGACAAATAATGCTGTCTGCGAGACCTTGGCAACCCTGTTATGAAATCCATATTGATCATCTCCCACTTCCATTCCGGAAGCTCTATACTCTGAGCCAAACCACCGGGTCTTTGGTGTTCAACTTTCACTTGTTGGCAATTTGGACACTTAGCAACAAATTCAGCAATTCCTTCTTCATACCATTCCACCAATATACTTCTCTCAAATCACGGTACATTTTGGTGGAAACTGGATGAATGGAATATATGGAGCTATGAGCTTCCTCCATGATCCTCTCTAGGAGTTCATCAACCATTGGTGCATACAATCTACCTTGATATCTCAATACACCATCTCCCCCTTGTTCAAAAGCTAAAACTCTTTGCTTTTGAACATTTGCCTTCAAGTCGAGCAAAATGGGGTCTTGGTCTTGCTTTTCCTTCACTTCTGACACTAGTTATGATTCAACCCCGTTCGTCACCACTATTTCTCCTTCTATGGAATCCATGAGTCTGACTCCCAAGCGTGCAAGTCTATGCACATCTTTGTCTATCTCCCTCTTTTCTTCCTCAACATGGGTGATACTACCCATAGATAACTTGTTTAAAGCATCAGCAACAACATTAGCCTTACCTGGGTGGTAAAGAATACTCATGTCATAATCCTTGAGTAATTCTAACCACCTCCTTTGTCTGAGATTAAGCTCTTTCTGAGTGAACACATATTGCAAGCTCTTGTGGTCAGTGAATATATCAACATGAACACCATACAAGTAGTGTCGCCAACTCTTCAAGGCAAAAACTACCACAGGTAACTCTAATTCATGGGTTGGATCATGAACCTTCAACTGTCTGGAGGAATAGGCTATCACCTTGCCATTTTGCATTAACACACAACAAACCAACTCTGGATGCATCACAATACACCACAAAACCCTGAGTACCTTCTGGTAAGGTCAAAACTGGGGCACTAGTCAACCTCTTCTTCAATTCCTGAAAGCTTTTCTCACAAGCTTCAGACCATTGAAACTTTACT
>NW_006238955.1:297522-319612 GCF_000226075.1 Solanum tuberosum
AATAAAGACGATAAAAAACATATCTAAATAAGGTTTGAATACTCTATTCATAAGTCCATGAATGCTGCAGGCACATTGGTCAAATCAAAGGACATAACTAAGAACTCATAATGACCATAACAGGTCATGAATATTGTCTTTGGAATGTCACATTCCCTAACTTTCAACTGATGGTAGCCTGATCTGAGGTCAATTTTTGAAAAACATGTGGCACTCTGAAGTTGATCAAATAAATCATCTATCCTTGTAAGAGGATACTTATTCTTGATGGTAACCTTATTTAATTGACGATAATCTATACACATCCTAAGGGAACCATCTTTCTTTCTCACAAACAAAACCGGAGCGCCCCAAGGTGAGACACTTGGTCGAATGAAAGCCTTATCTAATAGATCTTTTAACTGCTCTTTCAACTCTGCTGGTGCCATTCTGTATGGAGGAATAGAGATAGGACGAGTATCTGGAATGATGTCTATGCCGAAGTCTATTTCTCTCTCAGGAGGGACTTTGGGTAGATCATCAGGAAAAACTTCTGGAAACTCTCTTACTATAGGAACTGACTGAATGGGAGGTACCTCAGCACTTGAGTCATTAACTCGGACTAAGTGATAGATACAACCCTTTGAAACTATTGGGACAGAGACGAGAGAATATTCTTCATCTGATTTACTATGCCAGCAAAGCTCTGAATGTGGCTCAAAAGAACTATACGATAACTGAATAGGAACTCCTTACTGTTATTTTCGCATTCGAGAAATTTCGATCCTACTTACTTGGTACTAAGGTCATAGTGGATACTGACCATTCTACATTCAGGTATCTGATGGCTAAAAAGGATGAAAAACCCAGGTTGATTAGGTGGGTATTGTTTCTGTAAGAGTTTGATTTTGAGGTGAAGGATAGAAAGGGGACAGAAAATCAAGTTGCCAATCATTTGTCCAGATTAAAGGAGGAAGCTATGCTCAAGTTAGGAGATGGGGCTGAAATTAATGATGCATTCACAGACGAACACTTATTGGCTGCTTCTTATGAGCTTATTCCTTGGTTCACAGATTTTGCTAACTACTTGTCAAGTGATTTGGCTCCATCGGATTTGTCATTCCACCAAAGGAAATAGTTTATGCATGATGTGAAGAAGTTCTTTTGGGATGAGCCTTACTGTTTCGTATTTGTACTGATGGGATTATTCGTCACTGTGTGCCCGAGGTTGAGATTACGAGTATACTAGAGGGGTGTCATTCGTCGCCTGTTGGTGGGCATCATAGTGGTATTCGGACTGCGCATAAAATCTTGCAGTGTGGGTATTACTTGTCGACCATCCACCAAGATGCTTATGATTTCGCCAAGTCTTGTGACTGTTGCCAAAGAGAAGGAGAAATTTCAAAGAAGCAAGAGGTACCTATGAATCCGATATTGGTGATTGAGTTATTTGATGTTTGGGGCCTTGACTTCATGGGTCCATTTGTGAGTTCACATGGGATGAAGTATATTCTTGTTGCGGTTGATTTTGTGTCAAAATGGGTGGAAGCAATTGCGCTTTACAACAATGAGGGTAAGAGTGTCACCGCATTCCTGAAAAAAAGTATCTTCTAAAGATTTGGTACACCTAAGGCTATTATCAGCGATGGAGGTTCGCACTTTTGTAACAAGTTGTTCAAGGCGTTCCTAGAGAAATATGGAGTTTGTCGCAATGTAGCTACTCCTTACCATTCGAACTCTAGTTGGCAGGTTGAAGTGTCAAACAAAGAGATAAAGCAAATTCTTGCAAAGACTGTGAATGCCAACAGAACGGACTGGTCAAGAAGGCTTAATAATGCTCAATGGGCCTATTGCACCGCATTCAAGACTCCCATAGGTATGTCGCCCTACCAACTTGTATATGGGAAGTCATGCCATTTGCCAGTAGAGCTAGAGCATAAGGCCATGTGGGCGCTAAAGAAGTTGAATTTGGATTAGGGCGCTGCATCGAGTCAAAGAGTGAATGACATGAATGAGCTTGATGAGTTTCGCCTAAAAGCGTATGAAAGTTCAGCCTTGTACAAGGAGAAGATGAAGAAGTATCATGATCAAAATATTGAAAAGCGAGAATTTGTTGTGCGTGATACGGTGCTTTTATTCAATTCAAGGTTGCATTTTTTTCCTGGTAAGTTCAAGTTCAAGTGGACCGAGCCATTCAAAGTCACTCAAGTATTTCCACATAGAGCGGTCGAGCTTGAGAACAAGGAGGGAACAAGGATCAAAGCGAACGGGCAACGAATCAAGGTGTACATGGGGAAGTCGGAGAGTGTCCAATAAGTGATAGAGACCTACTATCTTGATACAGTGATTGTTGTAACGTTATCAAAGACACTTAATCCGATTCTAAGCGTCAACGATCGTTAATCCATATATAACCCAATTAAATGAGTTGGGGTCGAATCCCACAGGGAGCGGTACATGTTTGAGAGTCAATTGGAAAGTATGACGTGTTCAAATCAGCCATATGAATAAAAGTTATCGAATAAAAACATCATTCAAATGAAAGTTTGACAGGAATGCCAAATGGGGGATTTTGGTTTTGATTATCAACTACAAACAACGGCAATCAATACGAAGTAACAATAATGAGATGGGTTCTTGGGATGTGATTCGATTATAGGCTAATATTGACAAATGGGTAATCGCAACTATTAGAAAATATCTAGATATTAGTGAGTAAGCTAGGCTATAGAGGAGATAAACTTTCTCTCAAACAATTTACCCCGAATAAAGTTGATTTCTCTCGAACATCAACAAGCAAGCAAAATAAGAACAACCCAGACCTTAGTCCATTCACTCTCCCGAGCTGAATGTATGGGATTGAATTTAGGGTTCACTCTCTCGGGCTGAACCAAGGTCAACCCAATACCCACTGACCATCAATCAATAAGTTTAGTTTTAAAACTTTTCTCTCGAGCAAGCCAAAAACACAAGGGTAGAACTGCATTTGCAACTACTCTTAAATTAAACCACAAGTAATGATTGAACTCACTTCTAAATAACATTTAAACTAACAATTAGCCATACCCATAAACTAAATCAGTTCATAGTAACATAATCACACCCCAAGAATTGGGGTTTTAGCTAGACATCATAAAAAGGTAAAAACTATTACCAAATCGATTATCCATCAATTGGGTAAGAGTAGATTCATCCTTACAATGCTCCAATTCGAAGAATCTCAAAGACACACTTCCAATTTCTCAAAGGTGAAAAACTTCAATTCTTCAATGCTTAGGAAAAACTAGAGAAAACTTGTCTCAATCTAATTATATCAGCTACAATTCAACTATTATGATATTAGATCCTAAACTAAATGTTCAAAAATGTATTTATAGTCATCAAAAATATGCTGCGAAGAGCCACTTGACGAAGTAAGTCAGTCTCGCAGAACCACTCAGTGAGACTCCCTTTGGTCACTTTCATCGCCTTTCTACCTTGACATTCAGCATCCTCAAGGTCTGTAACTTTGGGCAATCTAGCACTGCATCGCGGAACTACTCGGTGATTGACCGACTACTCCTTTCCATCACCAACTTGATTTCTTCCCTCAGGGCTTGGCACACTGGAACTTTAAGCGGTCGAATAGCCATTCCGTGACTCACCAAGTGGACTTGGCAATCACCAGGCTTGCGTTTTTCATTCTTTCAACTCGGTTTGTTTCATTTTGCAAATTAGTGTCCTTTCTTTCCTCAATCCATATATCTGGAAATCAAGGGTTTTACATCAGTTATTGGCACAAAATAAACATTTGAGGATACTAAATCTTTATAAATAAAGCCCTAAATGAGACTAAAGCTAGGACTCATCAACACCCCCAACTTAAACTTTTATTGGTCCTCAAGTAAAACTCAAGCTCAGCAGTTCAAAAAAGATGTCTCAAACAGTGCTACACAAGACTCAATCATGAATGCACACGACAAGACTCAACTTACTTTTGCAAGGATCAATTGTGCACTCAAAGATTCAAGTTGTAACTCACCATCATCAAAGATTCTCAAGTTCACAATACTTGCTTCAAATGCAAGTTCATGCTTAACAAAGATGCCCAAATGCCCTCTCATAAGAATGATTCCTTATTCACACACAATTTCTCAACAAATTATAGTTTCGAAATCACATATAACTCTCACACTGACAAAGATGAAAACATGAATGACTTTGATGTTTTCGTAATCAAGACACAAGCACAGAAAATCTATTGCGTACAGGCTCGTCGATCCAGTCAGCGAGTCGCCGAACCTGTTTGGCGAGCCAGATCGGGCTCGTCGAAGGGATTGGCTTAAAAATTAAGGCAAGTCAGAGATGTGAAAGTCCTTTCGGTGAATCACCGACTACTTTCGGCGAGCAAGGATTTGTCCGCTGAAAGTTACAATGCAACAAGAGTTTTAGGGGTGTAGGCAAAGGGAGATTAAGCAGACTTTCGGCGAATCGCTGAGTGTTTTTGGCGACCTCAAGCTTCCTTGCCGAAAGTCACAGAATCCAACGATACAGATAGCATGAGATTAAAGGCGATATGGGGTCATTAGGCGAACTGCCGAGTGGTTCGGCGAGCTCGACCTAGCTTGTCAAACAGCCCAACGTGCCTATTTCCAACCTACCTTCTCGAATTCAACGCCGCAACCCCCGATAACAAAATCAAAGCATGCACTAATGAAATTCAAACAAGACTCGTACTACCTATCACCCTGGGATAGTCAGATTTTTCCCAATTTTGTCAAATTTAGCCATTTGACGATATTTTCTCTTAAGAGTGTTATCACCTGCTCTATCATTGAGAAATTTTTGTCATTAAGAACAAACATGGTCAGACTTCACCTAATCAATCTAAATGACACGCAAGCACAACTCAATGCAAAATCATTCATCTAAGAGCACAACAATTATGGGTATTTGATTATCAAAACAATAAGGGCAAGATTTGCAAATTGAAATAGGCATTTACGCATTCTAATTCTATTAGAGAGGCCCATCACACAAAAATACGATACAGTTATTGCAAATGAGTACAAAATTTTTGAATATGAACTTGGGATTCGGAAACCAATCTTAAATGCCGATTAAAATGCGATTGAAAAGCTAGGCGGCAATGAAATTCTAGTTATGAGCACCAATCAACAACTAAAATACTAATGGAGTTTATAAATATTGAAAATACTACCTTGGTGTGAGTTTGTGAAGTTTAAAAGCGAGGGAAAATGAAGAAGTTCAAATTCTTAGACCTTTGGCCATTATAAACCGTCCAGTTTGCGTCCATTGGGCGATGTTAGTCGCACTCGCCCATCCACTCGGAGACACTCCAAGTGGTCAATTGCCCTGCCGTTTTCGATAGGATCATCAGTTTCTTGGGGGTCAAGATGGCGGTCTAGATTAAGGTCGCTGAACAAGTTGGCGACATGCCGAACTACTTCTTGAGCTGCCGATTTTTACAGGCTCTGAATTAAATTTGAGTTGAGCCAAACGGTAGGTCTAGTCAGGCACACCAACCTCTTTGGCGATAAGCTGACTAGACCTTTTTTCTGGCCAATCTACATTTTCTGAACACTTCCCGCATTTAAACCTGCACCACAAATACACCATTATTTATAAAAGCAAACTAAAACATTTAAAACCTTGGGTTACCTCCCAAGAAGCGCCTTAGTTAACGTCGTGGCACGACGCGAGTCCTTACTGACTCTCCATTGGTGGGATTGGTCCTAGTGTTACTAGGTAACCCCAATAGTTCATTTGAGTGAAGATGAGGCATTGCATAACTCATGAGTGTCCTGATTAGCTGCGATCTAGAATGGGATCCAATCATTTGATTCAACACTTCAATATTCTCCTTCATCTCTTCCAACATTCGATCTTGTTCAGTGATCTTTTGAAGAATGAGTTGGAGTGTGTCCTCGACACGATTGTTCTCACTGTCTCTAGATTGTTTTTGCTCATGATGGGGTATGTACCTCCTTTAGCTCTTGCACTGGTTTTCCACTTCTGATATTTTGGTGGGTAATTCATTCAGCTGAGTTACCAGTGCTGTTAATTTGAAGTCCATCTCGAATTCTTAACTCGTCTCAGCCGAGTTGCTACCATTTCCCTCAGCCATGCTCAGGGTATTTGCCTATATCAACAACTTAAAGCAAAACAAAACTAAAAAAAAGTGAGTAGACTATGATTACCAAAAGTAAAGTTCGACTTAATAAAAAAAATTCACGTAACACCACTCCCCGGCAGCGGCGCCATTTTGATATTTATGTAATCAAGACACAACTTCCAATGCAAGTGTCTACGATCGTACAATAGTATAGTAACCCAACCAAGGGTTGGGGTTGAGTCCCAAGGGAGTAGGTTTCTGAAAATTAGTTATTAGGCACGAAAATACTAAAGCTAACAGTAGCTAAAGACTTTATCAACTGAAGACACAACAAATTAAAGGGTTTGGCACGAGTGTCAGTTATCAATGGGGGGGGGGGTTTGTAAACAAGTAAAGAACAAATCAGCAAAAATGCAAAGAGTATTAATCAAGGAGATGAGATTCTTGGGATATGATGGGAATATGGGATAAACTAAACTATTGGGTACATGTTTTTGATAATAAATTCGTTGAATATTTGTGGCTAGGCTAGACCATAGTGGGGGTAAATTCTCTCTCGAGCAACTTACCCCGAATCAAATGGGTTCCTCTTGAACAGACACTTGCCGCATGAAGAACAACTTCCGCCTTAGCCCACTCACTCTTTCGAGCTGAGTGTGTGGGAGAAGGACTAGGGTTCACTCTCTCGAGCTGAACCTCATGTCGACCCACTCCTACCGGCCATCAATTTAGTAGTCTTAGTTTTACGATATCTCTCTCGAGCAAGCCGAAAACACAAAGGTGAAATCGTATTTGCAACTAGAATTTCATTAAGTTCCACCACAACTACCAAACAAAATCACATTTACACAACAAATAAACCATCAACAAGCAAGACCCAACAGATAATCTAACCCATATTCACAAAATACACACCCCAAGAATTGGGGTTTTAGCTAGACATGTAAAACAGATAGAAATTTATACCAAAATGAGTTTGCATTCAAATGGGTATGAAGATTTAAGTCTCAAAAACAAGCAAAGAATGAAGAATCCACAAGACCCAAGTCCAAATTCTTGTAGTTGAAACCCTTTGAATCTCCAAGTTCTTCAAAACCCTCTCCAAACATAGATATCAGAAGTCTATGTTAGAAATTCTATATTAAAAATCTGATACTAAGCTACAAAACATCAACTAGTATTTATAGTTTTGAAAAATCTGTGCTGCAGCGGATCATTCGGCGTCGTTTGTCGAGATCGCCGATCAACTCGGCGATTCGCCCTTTGGTAGGTTTTATCACCGTCTTGCTCTATCCATCAGCATCGTCGTGTTTGGATCATTGGGCGACATAGTACTGCTTCGCAGAACTGTTCGACGATACGCCGACTGCTCCTTTTCACCATCGATTTGATCCTTTCCTTCAGGGCTCAGTACACTGGAACAAAAGGCGAGGGTAAGACCTTTTGGCGATTCGCCGAATGGGTTCGGGGATTCTCAGATTTTCATTTCTTCATTCTTTTAGCTGCCTTTGTTCCTTTTTTTGTTAGCTAGTGTCCCTGCTTTTCCTCAAACTCCAAATACCTGAAACTTAATGGTTTTCATCAGATAATGAGATACAATATGCATTTGAGGACACTAATTCTATCAAAATATAACCCTAAATGAGTCAAATTTGTGGACTCATCAGACTTCACCAATAGGTTTACTCTTATTTTCCAGTCAACATTCACTTCAGCTCACTCAAGATCAAAGAGGTCTTTTCAAGGCTTGTAACGGGGCTGATTGCAAAAATATGGTCATTTAGTCTCAGTGCCTGCTATCCTCATGAAATGTGGCATGAACATCACTTTCTTTCCTTTTTCTTCAATATTTTCACTTGTGCTCAAAATCTCACCCCATCATTCACTTCCAACGGAATACCAAACACCCCATTTCTTTTGCTACTTTCGCAACTTTTAATTCACAACTTTTTCATTCTTTTTCTTTTTCATTCCATTTTTCTTTTTCGTCTTTTTTTTTGTATGGAGGGGTTTCATTTTTTTAAAAACCATGGATCACGGGGGACTTCTTCACACTTCTTGATTTACCTTTTCTTTTCACCACAACCCGAATTTAGGCTTTTGGCCTAAGTTGACTATTCAAACAAACCACACTTCATGAGGATCATGGGTGAATGGATAAAGAGGGGTTGCAAGTTTCATGAAGTTTCTTCCAAGAAAAGGATAAGGTTCAAAAAGGGTTTCAAGCAAAGTTCACACACTCACAAGGTTGGCTACAAAAGAGGTATATTGTCAAATTGTTTCACTCTTCACAATTGTTGCCTAAGATCATTTCAAGAGATTGCATCACTTAGTCAATCGGACCAACGGGGAAAATTCTAGGTGTCATCACACAAGGTTCACGGTAAGCTCATCACACAAGGCATTGGCACTAATATCAAATAAGACTCCACACTTTCGCTAGTGTGCAATGTTCATCACAAAAGTCTGATTCGATAATCGACTAGTCACAACAAGATGCAAAAAGTTCACATATTGTCTATGCAACTTTATTTGGCCTCAACATAGCTGCGCATCCATTTTTATTTGATTAAGAGCACTATTCAAGTCATCGGTATTGATCATAACCAACACTGTAATTTGCACAAGAACAGCCACAATCATACAGAAGAGGTGGCAAATTTTGTTAGAAAGGGTCAAAACCATTTACATTCGAAACAAGGAGCCATAACCTCAAACATCCACAAAACAGTGTCAAAACACAATTTACAATACAAAAACCCAATATATATACAAAAATGATAATCACAAGAGGTAGGTATGGAAATACCTCACCTCACCATAAATAAAAGCAGTTGTCCTCAAATGCAACAAAATAGTAATAATAAATCAATAGAAATGACAGAGAGGGAGGTAAAGGAAGGTCTTGTCTACACAGTCGCTCCATTCGTCGAGGCATCAGTGCACGGTGCAGCACTCTGATCTTGGGCATCAGTTCCGGGGTATCAATAACACTAGATCCAGCCATGGTGGTGTCTGCCAATGAAATATTCATGGCTGAATCTTTCATTGCCTCCTTACCCTCTGTCAAGCCCTCATAGGTAGCCTCCTAATCGACAACAAGAAACTCCTCATTTGTCTCAGCTTCAGACTCTGCAGCAGCTACCTCCTCAACTCAAACCTCATCTCTGATGGTAGCCGGAGGCACATCTGTATCAGCTGGCATATCGGTGATCTCCACATTCCCAAAAATCATGGACATATTTGTGGACTTCAGTTGGTGCACGTCCTTCCTCAACTCAGCAATTGCGGCATTTAGGGTTGTCACCTCTTCAGTGACCCCCTGGCCTTGGTTACACGCCGCTATCCTTGCCGTAAAGGCATCCATAGACACATTAAGGGGTGTCACAGTAGTAGTAAGGGTCCTCTCTATCATCACAGGAATTGTGGCCTCAAGCTTGGAGGCACACCTATCCGTAGAATGGGCTAGCTGCCCCATCCAAAATAATGCAGCCTGGGTAAGTGGACGTTGAGAAGCAACAACAGTAGCAAACCTAGGAGGAGCTGTGGAGGGGCTATGAGTCACAGAAGGAACAGTACTAGATATACCTGAAGGCCCAAAGCCAGAGTAGGAAACATTGCCTCTGCAGGTAATGTGTCAGGATCAATAACCGGGGAGGTGTCCACCGGGGCTACCTTCTTCTTTTTGGCATCATCCTTTAGATACTCAGACTCGATCCACTGGATGTCGGTAGAAGATGTAGGAATCACTTCCACATTCTTCTTCATATCAAAGAGCACTCGGGCTCATCTGCACAACTCGGTGATCAACATTGGAAAAGGTAGAGAGGTTTGGTGCTGCCTAGACCTCATAGCCATCTCTTGGCCCACAATCATACCTAAGTTGAGACTGCGTCCATCAATAATGCAACCAAGACATGGTGCCTTCGTATGGTGGATAATAGACTCATTCTGGGATGGCATGATAGTGCTGCTGATAAAGTCGAACCAGTACCTCGCTGCTTCATTGAGGTCATTCTTCTCTATTGGAGCTCCTGCCTCCAGCCACCGATGAGTGCCATCGAATATCAAAGGGGCCAACCACTTCTTCAAAGTCTCCAATGACTTTGTCTTGATCATATATTGATGGTCATCGGTGATATAGCTGGTGTATTCCAATACTGCATTGATGTCATCACTGTCACATTTCACCTTCTTGCCCCTGACAAACACATATTCGACTAGCTTGAATTTAGCGGCCTGCTTCTTCCCTTGTGGCACCAGGGCTCCGTAGGCAGTGTAGAATTCCCGCACCCAAGTTGGAACGTAAAGGCCATGAGGTGTAGTGAATATCTGGAACATATGGGACCTCAAGCAACTCATAATCGTTGGGTATCTGTCTATTAATCTATCAGTAGACAACCTCTTCTCCTCGATGATGGTCCTCAATCCCTCAGTCTTCAGTCTGTTCATAGATCGGGGAGGAGGACCCTGTACATATGGTGCTGGGAACACAGTCTGATCTAGAACAGGAGAAGGAGTAGTGGCCTAGGGAGTCTTGATCCTAGACAGATCATTCAACCTTTTGGAACGCAACTCAGCACTCTGGCTAACAATACCTCATCATCCTCGGGCTTAGAAATTGCAGCCTGAGGGTCTTGGTGCTCACCCTCACTCTCAGAGGTGGTGAGGTGAGTGGCATATATCCCCTCGCTACCGGAGCTAGCCTCCGGTGATGCAGGCGCAGGTGCCTTGCCTTTCCCACCAGTGGTAGGCAGGTTGGTTGCCTGTACCCGGGATGCAGCTGCATCGTCATATATTGTGATTCCCTTTGCCCTCTTGCGGGGCAGCATATCTCTACCTGCCACTTTTAGTCTAGCCATATCTGCAAAACAAACCAAAATAAGTTAGAGTCAATCCAAGAAAAATACAGAAATCATGTTGCAGACAGACTCACGAAATCAATCGGTGAGTCGCCGAATCACTTTGGCGAGCTACGTCGAATCACTTTGGCGAACTAGATCGGGCTCTCCGAAAGGATTGACTCAAATACTTTCTAGAAAAATGGCATGTCCGTGATCGAAAGGTCCTTTTCAGCTTATCGCGACATCATTCGGTGAGCACAGGTTAGTCTACCGAATATCACAGTGTATTTTAGGGGTTGGGGCGCAGAAAGGGCGATCAAAGAAGACATTCGGCGAGTCGCCGAGTGCACTCGGTGAACTCAAGATTTTCGCCGAAAGTTACAGAACCAAACTTCAATAATAGCATGAAATTAAAGGTGATCAATGGGGATTCGGTGAACCGCCGAGTGTTTCGGCGAGCTCGACCCAGCTCACCAAACTGCCCAACGTGCCTACTTTCAATCTCGACTTACAAAATCATCCCCGTAGCTCTAGAAAACCAAATTAAACCATACACTAATTCAATTAATCCAAGAACCATAAGACCCATGACATCAGGGTACTCAGACTTCCCCCGGTTTGGCCAAAATTGGCCATTTGACAACTTTAGCCCTTAAGAATGACATCAAACGCTCCATCATTGGGCAAAGCACGTCATTTAGCACAAATTTGGGTTACTTAGACTTCACCCAACTAGACTCCACAACAATTAAGCACAACCCAACAATTTTCGATCAATTTTAAAGCATGAAATTTGGGAAATCAATAAGTAAGGCAATTAAAGCACAATATCGAAATTAAAATAGGCAAACAAGCACACAAATACAATTTCAGAGAGGCCCAGCACACATCAATACAATTTATAACAATGCAATTGAGTTTAACCACTAATTACGAGTTTTGGGGTTTTGAAAACCAACCTTTAATGCCGAATATAAGACTTTATAATTCTAGACGGCAAAGTATCCAACTCTGAACACCGAATCAATGACTATAAAGCGGTAAAATTGTGAAAATACGGGAAATATAGAGTGTGTGTGATTGTATAAAGTTAAAAAGTGAGGGAATATGAAAATGTTTGAAATTTTAAAATTTTGGACTTTTAAAAATCGTCCAGTTCTCGCCCTTTCGATGATGTTATTTTTCTCTGCGCAACCACTCACCAATACGCCGAGTGGTTACTTACCTCGTCGAGTTTTATAGGACCTCCAGTTAATGTGGGGGTCCAAACGGCAGACAAGGTCGGGATCGCCGACCTGTTCGGCAATTCACCGACTAGTCCATGGACCTGCCGAGTTTTACAGGCTTCATCTTTTGATTGCTTGAGTCCAACGACGGTCCAAGTCGGGCTCACCGACCTTTTCAGTGAGTCGCCGACTGGACATTTTGCTCGCCAACCTGCACTTTTCAAACACATTCTACACTTCAACCTGCACAATCAACATGCGATTATTCTAAAAACAAAAAGAAAGCAAATAAAATCTTAGGTTGCCTCCCAAGCAGTGCCTTAGTTAACATCGTGGAACGACGGAAGTCCTCACTCAAACTTCATTCTTGGGGTTTTCCATAGTGTCACTAGGCAACCCCCCTTGTTGTCTCGGGTTTAAATGAGAAGAAATTTGACTCATCTGGGTCTCCAACTATTTGATAGAGACCAAATGAGAGGTAACCGTCTGCCTAAGGGTCGAAACATATTCCTTCATTTCTTTTAAAATTTTATCGGACCCTTCAACCTTGTTGAGAATACGAGAGAGCATATCCTCAGAACGGCCACCCTCATAATCTTTGGGCTTTTGACACTCGTGGGGAGGAATGTACCTATCCTTCTCCCCATCTCTTTCCTTCTAAGTGGGGTTACGATCCCTCCACTCTCTGTCACGATCTCTCCAGCCCTCATCCCTGTTCCAACCTTGGTTACCACCCTGCCTCGGGTAGTTTGCACGAAAACCACCTCCTTGGTTGGCTAGGAAGTTCACTTCTTCATTATACATCGCTTCAAACTTGTCCTCATTGAGGTTTACACACCTAACACCCACAATATTTACACGTTTAGCACCAGCTCCCATAACATTCTTGGCCAAAATGTCCAACTAAGTCATCATTTTTGCCATGTTTTGGTCCCTCTCTTGATCTTTTTCAATCTGTTCTTTGGTCAATTTAAAAGTGAGAGAGGAGACCTGATCTTCACGGGTGTACCATGCCCGGGTAATTTTGGTCATTAATCCAAGAGCTGGGCTGCTATAATGTAAGGTTGTTGCATCAAACCTCTAGGAGAAAGTTGGTCAGCTACTCTCTTGTTCACCGAATCAAGGCTTCGGTAAAAGTATTACAGCAAAATGTTGTCGGGCAAACCATGAGTTTGGCATTGTAGCACCAACTTATTAAATCTTAGCCAAGTCTCATGGATTGGCTGACCCACCAAATGCTTAAAGCTTTGGATGTTGTCCCGAAAAGTCATCATCTTCAAAGGTGGAAATAATCGCACTTAAAATGCGGTGATGAGCTCTTCCCACGAAATGATAGAATCTCTTGGCAAATCAGCCAACCATTTGCACGCTTCTCCTATTAAGGAAACTGGGAACAACCTCAACTGGACCGACTCTTAGGATATGTTCTTGAAGGAGAACGGTCTGCAAACATCAATAAAGTTCCTTATATGCTCATGGGGATCCTCATGAGCCAACCCACCAAACAACCCTTTCAATTGCAAGAGCTGCAACATGGTGCTTGTAGTGTGCAACACAACGTTCCCTTCAACTGGATGCAATCGAATGGCACCAACTCCACCCACAAGATTGGGGTCATTAGCATTCGACTCATTGACATCATTGAGATTGTTAATGTCATATTGGTGGCCCACTTGGCTACCATTGCTTCCGTTGACCCAAATCCCAAATCCCAAATTCATCTTATCCTCTCCCAAATCACCCATCTTCTCCCCAAAGCGATCTCCTAGTCCAGGTTTGGTGTCCACACTGGTTTAGTAGTCTTTGTTATCAATCACACACTCATTGTTGTTGCGTACCTGTAAGGTATGATGATTTCCCTAAACTTTGAGTATTTCATAGTTTCAACTTGAAATCACAACAATGAACTTGACCTTGGGTTGTAGATCATGTGTTTGAATGTTAAATTGAAGTTAGATGAATCCTTGGAATGACGGTATGTGAATGTGTCGTAAATTTTAACCAACGAAATCAAGTAATATGCCAAATTAGAAGTTTTGACTTAGGGTTCATAGGTTTCGGTTTGATAATCTGTAAAATTTGCGTCAACGAGACCCTAAGGATGATTAACTATCAAATCACATGTTGAAATGCATGTGTAGCCCTAGTTTGTTTGTAATTATTGAAAGAAAAGGCATGAAATTGAGTCAAGTTCTGTAACCTGGCACAAAACTGACCCACGACTCCCCTTCCATGGACCGTAGGTCACCCTACGGACCGTAGGTCTAGTTCGTGGGTCAGTTGCAAACAAAGTTTTCACTAAGTGTCGAACCACAGTGTTGACTATGGTCCGTCGTTCCATCGACATATCGTTTTGCACATCTGTGGTTCTTATATCTGGGACCTGATTTTCAACCATCTGACCCACGGACCGTCATTCCATCGACGAACCGTAGGTCGACAGTTCATCTACTGTCCAGATTTTTTTAGTTGTTTGTTTTGGTCAGTTTCTTGTTTTAAAATTCTTTCGTGTGTTTTATTGGCTTGTTTTGATACTAACTAAGCTTCCACAGGTACCATGGCCCCCAAGCAAGATCCAACCGATGCCGCTAAGGGAAAATCTAAATTTGTCGCTCCTTCGCGATGTATGATCATTGAGGACCACGTTGAGTATATTCCTCCCAACATCAGGACCTCCCCTACTGCCCCTCGCACTACGAGGAATCGAGCCCAGCAGGTGAGTTTCGACATGGTCACTGCCCCCAGTCTGAACAGAGGGCCACACCAATCAGCTCACCAGCTGGCTCAAAGTCACCATCCGGCTCCAGCTCTCGCAGCAACACCACCTAGTCTTCTAAGGCTAATAGTATGGGAGATATTCCAGTGCCCCCATTTTTGAGTCTGTACCAGTTGCTACGGAGCCTAATATATGGTGTGTGGAGAGCCTATATCAAATCTATGTTGATGCTCGCATGCTGAATGAGCACAATAAGATGGCCAGATTAGTCACCAAGGATCGTCGGGTTCTCACAGGTAGCCTCCATACCACTCCAGTCATTGTGGGGCTCTTCGGGAGATACATGTGTAAGTGGATGGAACGGACCCAGGCACATACAACAAGGAGATAGTTCGAGAATTCTACACTTCCTCTGCCGCCACCATCAAAGGATCCATCTCCAAACGGGCAAAGCTTGTAGCTCAGCCTCCACTTGAGGCTACACTAGTACGGGATTTCACAGTAGACATCTCTGAGAACACCCTCTGCAGGTTTATCTATGGCCCGGATCACACTCTACCCATCAATACCGCAGAGTTCAACTATTGGATGGCCATTATTCAAAGCGGGGCATTTCAGAGAAATGTCGAGAAGAGGGAGTCACTTATTAGGTGGCTAGCACGCCATTTTGCTATGGATGGAGAGCGCGTGGAGTGGGTTAGTACCCCTAGCATGGGCATTAGGAAAACTACATTAAACTTTGTTGCAAAATTCTTCTGGTTTCTTGTGAGGAATCGAATGCCCCCTACTCAGGTGGACAATGTGGTCACATAGGACCGACCAAGGATGGCTGCAACTATGGTAGTGGGGCTTGAGGTAGATTTTTCCCGCATATTGAGTGCGGATATCCATGAGAGGGCCTTCAAGGCCACCACCACCTTGTCGTTCCCGTGCCTCATCTTTTAGCTATATAGGGATTCGTCTGTACCGGTACGACAATGTGGAAGGTTGCTTCATACAACCAAGACTCTAGACATTGGCCTCATTCAGGATGATGCCAACCTTGTTGCACGATGGGGAGAGCCATAGGTTAAGGTGCCACCTCTGGGTGATTATCTGGTTACCAATGTCTTGCATATGCAGGCCGATGACTCCACCATTCCGGCCACTATAGTATAATGGCTCCACCGTCTCCGACCACCAGTCAGGCCCTAGCTCATCCCGAGCCACTCCCTCTTCAGGGTCTAACGGCACCCCTCTAGCCCGATTCCAGAAGCTGGAGGCATAGATAGCCACTCTGCTTCAGCATGTGAAACCATGGATGTAGCGGTCTACAGCTGAGTTCGAGGCTAGGGTTGAGTAGTGGATGGAGAAGCTGATGTACCAGAAGGCCAAGGTCATTCATAAGCGCCTGGATGCCTTTGAGTTGCGAGTCCTGGAGAGACGGCCCTAACCGTTGATGTGACCACTTTCAAGAAGGAGTTAGATAGCCTCTGTACTGAGGTTGCTACACTTCTCGCTCCCCTAGAGACTAAGCCAGAGTCTTCCCCTACCGCACCAGATGATAAGGTGGTGATGACTTCCATATTCGGTAATGCTATGCCGCCACCAGATTCTTCCCGTGCTGTGGGGAAGCACCCCTACTCCGCTTGTACTTCTGATGATGGTGAGGCTAAGAGATTGAAGTTAAGCTCGTCGATTTCGCCAAGGGTTTATCCCTACGAGGTATGTGAGATCATATAGCGTTGGGTTAGTTCACCCACACGCCAATCATGATTCAATTCCACGAATTTTTGTTCTTGATAGTAAATACATTGAGTTCTTGATGGGTTTTGTTGAAGTTTCTATTGGGCTCTTCATTGTTGAAGTTGTTGAGAAGTTCTTGAGTGAAATTCATAAAATTTGATGTTGTTTTTAGTCGATTCTTTCATATTTTGGTGATGTATTCGAATGTAATCCTTTGGGGAAGGAACCATTCGAATCTAGGGAGTATAGAGTTGAAAAACCAGCAAGAAAATTCGTCAAAAACCTAGGGAGGGGGCTGGGGTGCCGAGCCATTCAAAATGCCTCAAATAAACTACTTTAGTTTGGGATCTGGGGCACCGCGCCATCCAGTGCGCCCCAACCCAGTCTCTTAAGTTTGCTCTCTGGCGCCCCGCTCCACTCAGAGCGCCAGGGACGCCATGTCTTCTACCCTTTCCCACATCTTTCCGTTTGAGTTTCCTTGAATCGTACCTATGTTTCCTAGTTGATTTCTACACTCTAAGGTATGTCTAAACATCATGATGTTGTCTATAGCACGAGATCATGACCCTTGAATCCATAAATTAAATTCAAGGTAGAGCTACGAGTCAGGTTAAGAGAGTTCTTAGAGTCTTTCAAAAGTCTTATGCAATCGTTTTAAACTTGTTTTAAAGACTTAAGCCTTAAGTTCAAGAAAGAGTAGAGCCAAGTTAATTTATTTAAATGATATATGGGAACTAAGTAATCCAAAAGAACAATTGTTTTCACATTTAAGATAAGAGGATACACCGATTTCCAAATGAGTTTTCACAGGTAGTTTTGAGTTCCATCTTTTTTAAGAGATAAGTTATTTTGAGTAAATAACTCAAATGATAGAATGATTTTTGTTTTAAAACATATGACCTGAGTATATTTTGGGAGTAGTATTGAGCACCAATATGGGGACAAGTTCATAATAACTCAAGTCTCCATAAACCATGTAGCCATCGTGGGTAGAAAGGGTCATACGTTGAAGATGATTCCTTAGTGCTTTTTAGCATAGACTAGTGGATCCGCTTAGTTGAGGATTTCTATATCCCGGCAAGTTATAGGACAATTCTGGTAGCGTGGGTGAGACAATGTATTATCGCATAGCTCATAGTGATGGTTGTCGGTTATAGAAACTCCTATAGAGTTATATTACTTTATTATATATGTATATTGAGTGGTTTCTTACTCTTTTAAGTGCTTTATATAAACTGCACTTTTACATTGTTTAGTATTTCAGTTGATCCAATTGAGCACTCAGATTTAGTTGGTGAGCCTCATTGCTTTCTGCAGGATCCCTTTTTCATTGTTTAGTAGTTCAGTTGTTAGGATGACATGGGGTCTTGTCCTGACATTCCTAATTGTTTTTAGAGGCTTCATAGACAGAGAGTATGGTGTTCATGTAGATGTATTCACTATCACAAGGCTCCTTATGAAGCTCTTAATGAGAGAAGATGCAGATCTCCTATTGGATGGTTTGAAGTTGGTGAAGCTGGGTTGATAGGACCAGACCTAGTTCATCAAGTTATGGAGAAAGTGAAAGTCATTCAAGAGAGGTTGAAAACAACGCAGAGTCGTCAGAAATCCTACAATGATATTAGGAGAAGGGAGTTAGAGTTTGAAGTAGATGATTGGGTATACTTGAAAGTTTCACCCATGAAGGGTGTTATAAGATTGGTAAGAAGGGGAAGCTTAGTCCTCGGTATATTGGGCTTTACAGTATATCAAAAAGGATTGGTAATATACCTTATGAATTGAAGCTACCGCAAGAATTAGAAGCGGTTCATCCGGTATTTCATATTTCCATGTTGAAGAAGTGCATGAGAGATCCTTCACTTATCATACCTACTGAAGATATTGGTATCAAGGAATGTTTGTGTCACTACCCAAGCCTAGGGCCTAGACGTGACCGGCAAATGAGGAACCCGAAGGAACCCCAAACAAGCCTCATAGTGTATCATTACACATCCTTGGTCGCGGAAGCAATTAAAATGACCATAAGCGATAAGCATAATCAAGGGGGAAATCGGGACTAAGGGAGCAAGAGAAACAAAAAAAGAAGGAATGATACATAAATACCATAGATGAGCCAAGCTCAAGTATAATACACAACTTGTCCAACACCACCTCTAAACATGAGTACTTAGCGGGCATAGAGTATGCGTTAGTACATTTGAATGTACTAAGTATATGGGATGCAATGCAATGCTACAATAGATGGACATCATAGGAAAAATGCATAATCATACCCGATAGATAGCATATTAATGAGATGATATGTATAATGATGCTTATATAAAAATCATATTTAGTAGGGCATAGTATATGTGTAGTGAGTGATCATCAATATAGTATTTCCAAGGCCTACCACCCCCTTGGAGAGGCGAAAGAGGTACAAACCCCTCAATGTGGTTACCCGGGCCTACCACCCCCCGAGCTAGGGACCATGGTACAAACCCCTCGATATGGTTATACGGGCCTACTACCCCCCGTACTAGGCAACCAAGGCACCAACCCCTCGATACGGTTACCCGGGTGTACAACCCCCCGAGCTAGGCTTGGTCGACTCACAACACTTATATAGATAAAATCATATACATGTATCCATTTCATCATCATTTCAATAATTATATGACCATCCCACTCATAGGACGTACCTTGGACCTTTCATTTCCTAAGAATTCTATAAGTGGAGATTTTATCAAACACATGGTGGGCTACTGTTCATGTAAATAAAATCATGTATTTCAAGAGTACTAAGTCCAACCAATTTCAAAATCCATATAAAACAGCCCACCAACAACATACATATATATATACATATATAACAACCTTCATAATTTGATCATGGAGGCATAAAAACCATAAACATCACATAATAATTCCATTTCATGATAATATGCAAAATAGACCATAATAGGGTGTGTAGTAGTAATTCCATACTTCAAGAGTTCATAAATAACCATAAGGACCCATAAACTTGAAGTAAAATAGAGGATAAATGGTTGGACTTGTGGAAAGGAAGGTTTCAACAATCAAACCCACATACCTCAACTTTGGAGAATCCTTGATGAAGATTGGAATGGAGAATTGAAGCTTGAGATTGAGTCTTGAATCCGAAATTAGAGCTTGAGATGTTTGAATTTGGTTGAAGATCTTGATGGAATTTTGGAGAGGGATTAGTGAGTGTTTTTGAGTGTTTTGAAGCTAGAAAAAATTATAACTAAGTATGGGACATAACCTCTTTTTATAAAAGAAAAACGTCTCCAGCCGCTACAGTAACTTTGCTCACTGGAATTTCCAAATCTGCTCCGACAGGTTTTACGAAAATGGCCATAACTCTCTCATACTAACTCGGAATGAGGTGAAACCAAGTACGTTGGAAAGCTAACTCAAAGAGCTTTAATTGAATAGGTTATGGCTCTTCCAGTTTCTTGTGTGCTAAGAGATATGCCTCTTTAAAGTTGACCCTAAAAATCGCATTTTTTGCGATTTTCGAATTTTGATACGGTTGCTCTAAAATTCGGGTTAGACCCATATCTCACTCAATTTGACCCCCTGAATAAGAATATGAAGTCGAATTTCCGAAATCAAGCACGGATTTTGAGATATAAGGAAATTATAATTATAGGTGTTTCCGAAGCACATTTTCGGGCATTTTTGGGGTCGTTTCAACTACCCATCTGATGTATCAATTCCTAGTTCAAGGAGGGATGGGTAGTAGGAGTGGGGATCGGCACATCTGCAACAGCTAAAGGTAGAACATAAGAGGAAGGTATACCCGTCTGCTCTAGAGAAGGAGCAGGTGTGCTGGCCTCTGGCCTCTGATTCTAGAGTCTTTGGATCAACTACGAGCGTAGTGTCTGGTGGTGGTGGCTTCCTCCGAGCTGCATTGTCTCGTAAATACTCAGCCTCAATCCTCCTGATGTCACTGGAAGAGGGTGGTGTGATCCGCACATTATATTTTCCCCGAAAGGGAAATCCTGCTCTCTTGCACAACTGAGTAATAAGAATTGGGAACGGGAGAGAGGTCTACTCCTTCTTGGCCCATAACAACATCTCCTCAACAATGATCCTACCGATATTGATATGCTCCTTGTCAATATTAGTGCCCACTAGCACTGCTTTAGGATGTTGAGGATCGATTCATTCTGAGATGGTATAATGTTGCTGCTGATAAACCCAAACCAATACCCGACTACAATGTTTAATTTTTTTCTTCTCAATCTTTGCACCGTCATCCATCCATGTCGGAGAAGAGTCATAAGATATCAATGGGGACATCACCCTTTCAAGGCATCAAGCTCCATGTGCATCCGGATATGGTATGTATCAACATGAGTGGACGGGGTGCATAGTACTGTGTTGATCTCACCCGCATGACACTGAATCATTTTTCCCAGCACATCTACCTCATCTAGGGGTTTCTAGACAGTGCCCTTTCTCTTTTTAGGCAGAGCGTTGGCATAAGCGTCATAAAAATCCCTGACCCACTTTGGCACATAGGGTTGCCTGAGCTTTGTGAACTGCTCTAATTTATGGGACTTGATTGTCTCACATATGGTTAGGTAATCGCTCATCACCCCATCAATTGAGAGCTTTCGCTCCTCAAGAATTTTTCTTTCAGTAACCCGCTAAGCAATAGTAACCTGCTAAGCCCAAGAAGCTCCTAATATCCGACGGGGTCAATGGCCTAGGCCAATTTCTAATCACATCGGTCTTCTTAGGGTCTACCTTAATACCATCCCCCAATACCACATGACCTAGGAAGGCAACCTCCCTCAACCAAAATTCACACTTTTCATACTTGGCATACAACTTCTCCTCTCTCAGTCTTTGCAACACAATCCTCAAGTGACCCATATGTTCTTCCTCGCTTGCGAATAGATTAAAATATCATCAATAAAGACCACAACAAAGGAATCAAGGTAGGGTTTAAAGACCCTATTCATTAGGTCCATGAAGATAGCCGGTGCATTGGTCAACCCAAAGGACATGACCACAAATTCAAAATGCCCATACCTAGTCCGGAAGGCTGTCTTGGGAATGTCACACTCCCTCACCTTCAATTGATGATACCCGGACCGAAGATCAATCTTAGAGAAGTGGCTAGCCCCTTGCAATTGGTCGAACAAGTCATCAATCCTAGGAAGAGGATATTTATTCTTGACGGTGACCCTATTGAGTTGCCGGTAATCAATACACATCCTAAGGGACCCATCTTTCTTCTTCACAAACAACACCGGTGCACCCCATGGTGATTGCCTAGGCTTAATAAAACCCTTCTCCAACAAGTACCTCAATTGTTCCTTCAACTCCTTTAACTCCGCCGGGGCCATACGATAAGGGGGAATAGAAATGGGTTGAGTATCGGGGAGGAGGTCTATGCCAAAATCTATTTCCCTTTCGGGAGGAACACCGGGAAGGTCATTAGGAAAGACATCAAGGAATTCATTTACGA
>NW_006238955.1:323109-361021 GCF_000226075.1 Solanum tuberosum
GGAATAAGGTGAAACCAAGTGCGTTGTGAAGCTAACTCAAAGAGCTTTAATTTAATAGGTGATGTCCCTTCCAGTTTCTTGTGTGCTAAGATATATGCCCCTTTAAAGTTGACCCTAAATCGCATTTTTTGCGATTTTCGATTTTTGATATGTTTGCTCTAAAATTTGGGTTAGACCCATTTCCCACTCAATTTGACCCCCTGAATAAGAATATGATGTCGAATTTCCGAAATCATGCACGAATTTTGAGATATAACGAAATTACAATTATAGGTGTTTTCGAAGCACATTTTCGGGCATTTTTGGGGTCGTTTCAGTTTGTCTTATGAGGAGATTCATGTTCAAATTCTAGACCGTCAGGTTTGCAAGTTACGGACCAAGGAAGTAGCCTCAGTCAAAGTTCTCTGGAGAAATTATTTTGTTGAGGAAGCCACTTGGGAAGCTTAGGAGGATATGAAGAAGAGATATCCACATCTCTTTGAGCCTGGAGAAATTACATATCAAGGTACTAATTCTCTTCTTAGTAATCTTTAAATTGATATACTTAATGTGTTAGATTTGCTTGTTGGGTGTTTGAACTGAATATTAGATGTTACACCCTTAGCCTAGTAAGAGTAATCTCATTCAAGGACGAATGTTCCCAAGGGGGAGATATTGTAACACCTCGCTATTTGAAAGAACTAGAATTTGGAAGAAACCGTTGTTGGGAATAATAAAATTTGGAAAGTTTGGCAAAGTTAAGTTAAGTATGAGTTTTGGGTCAACTTCAAATGACCATAACTCTTAGCTCGGGATGATTTAGGTGTTCTACCAAATACCGTATGAAATATCATTGAATTATCTTTCCTAGAATTCAAAAAATAAAGAAGACGGTCACTCTACTACTATATACTACATTTAGACTTCTTCTATCGGTCCCTTTAGGCATGATGATATGGTCTCTTTAGCTGCAAGGATGGTAGCCCGGGGGAAGCTAGTCTATCAGAAGGCAGTTCTTGAGCAAGTGAGATTGGTTGAAGTTCAATATGCATCATCGATTCCCGAGAAACTCGGTGATCTCAATGTTTTTCGAAGCCTGGTCAGAGTACGACTGGTTAGGGGGGCATGGGTTTTGTCCGAATGGATGAAGTCCATTCTCTCTTACTGGTCTTGGTATTACACTATCGCGGAGGAAAAAAAGACTCCCATAACGCTGCCAAATTTGCTCAATTTCGAGTCCGCATGAGAGAGATATGTCCATTCAAAATTGAGCTATCTAGATAAGGAAAGTCAAAATGGGATTTTTGAAGGGTATTATGGTCTTTCACTACCCAATTAATTAAATTCATTTTTGGTAATTAAGTTGGGGTCTAAACTGATAGGATTCGGTTTACGCTTTACAAAATTAAGTTAGGATTTTGAGAGAAGAGAAAAGAAGAGGAGAAAGGAGGAGAAGAAGCAAGGATTTGTCGCGTTCTTCAACTTAATCTCGTCGATTTTTCCAAGGGTTGATCCCTACAAGGTAGGTGAGATCACATAGCATTGAGTTAGTTCATCCACGCGCCAATCATGATTTAACTCCACGAATTTGTGTTCTTGAAGGTATATAAATAGAGTTCTTGATAGATTTTGTTGATGTTTCTACTTGGTTCTTGATTGTTGAAGTTGTTGAGAAGTTCTTGAGTTAAATTCACGAAATTTGATGTTGTTTTGAGTTGATTCTTGCATATTTTGGTTATGTATTCGAATCTAATCGTTTGGGGAAGGAACCATTCGAATCTAGCTAGTTTAAAGTTGAAAAATGAGCAAGAAAATTCGTCAGAAACCTGGGGAGGGGGCTGGGGCGCCGCGCCACTCAGAGCGCCCAAAATTAACTTCTGTAGTTTGGGCTCTGGGGCGCCGCTCCAACCGATGCGCCCTAACCCAACTTCTGAAGTTTTCCCTCTGGGACACCGGGTGTTCTACCCTTTACCACTTCTTTCCGTTTGAGTTTCCTTGAATCTTACTTATGTTTCCTAGTTTATTTCTACACTCTAAGGTACGTCTAAACATCATGATGTTGTCTATCACACGAGATCATGACCCTTGAATCTACAAATCAAATTCTAGGTAAAGATAAGAGTCAAGTCAAGAGAGTTCTTAGAGTGTTCAAAAAGGCTTATGCAATCGTTTTAAACTTGTTTTAAAGACTTAAGCCTTGAGTTCGAGAAAGAGTAGAGCAAAGTTCATTTCTTTTAATTATATATGAAAACTAAGTAATCCCAAAGAACAAATGTTTTCACAAATAAGATAAGAGGAAACACTGATTTCCAAATAAGTTTTCATGAGTAGTTTTGAGTTCCATCTCTTTTAAGAGATAAGTTTTTTTGAGTAATTACCTCAAATCACAGAAAGAGTTTTGTTTAAAACCATATGAGCTGAGTATATTTTGGGAGTAGTATTGAGCACCAATAAGGGGACGAGTTCATAATAACTCAAGTCTCCATAAATCATGTAGCCATCGTGGGTAGAAAGGGTCATACTTTTTAAACGATTCCTTAGTACTTTTTAGCATAGACTAGTGGATCCACTTAGTTGACGCGTTCTATATCCTGACAAGTTATAGGACAGTTCTGGTAGCGTGGGCGAGACGTTGTATGATCACATAGCTCATAGTGATGGTTGTTGGTTAGAGAAACTCCCATAGAGTTATATTACTTTATTATATATGTATATTGAGTTGTTTCTTACTATTGTAAATGTTTTATATAAACTGTACCTTTACTGTTGTTTAATTCTGCATTTGAGTTGAGTATCCATGAGTTGAGTAAAACTGAGGCAAATGTTCTTTCAGAATTCATTTCAATCTTATGTCATTTTTAGTATTTCCCTCGCATGCTCGTACATTCAATGTACTGATGCATTTTGGCCTGCATCATTTTATGATGCAGATACAGGTAACCAAGATCAACATCCAGCGCCCCGTTGATCCAGTTGAGCACTCAAATTCAGTTGGTGAGCCTTCTTTCTTTTTGGAGGATCCCTTTTTCATTGTTTAGTATTTCAGTTGTTAGGATGATCGGATGTCTTGTCCCGACATCCCTCATTATTTTTAGAGGCTTCATAGACGGATAGTTATAGTTCTCTAGTCTTTCCATTTTCAGTTGTTTATGTTCAGACTTGGTTTGCCACTCTGGCTAAGTTGAATGTTTATTTCTAAAACATTCTAAATTATTTTGAGTCAGTTGATTTAAGTGCTTTTGATATCTTTATTAATGCGTAAACTCTTCCGTTGAGAGTCTAGCCAGGCCAAGGGTTCACTTGGGGCCACCAATGGTTCTCGAGTGAGGTCTCTTTGCTTCCGAAGGACTCCAGTTTTATGAGTTTTTGGTATAAGTAGAATTTTTAGTAGTTGTGGGTCTTGTCTCGACACTCGTCTATATATAGTAGAGGCTTTATAGATAGGTAGTTTTGGAGAGTCTTTCAGTTTCAAATATTTTATTTAAAACTTATGTTTCATTATCAGTATATTCAGTGAAACGTTTTTTTCAATTTGATTCTTATGTATGCTCAAGTTAGTCTTTTACTTTTAGTCAGCTAGGATGAGGGATCGCTTGGGGACCAGCAATGGTTCTTGAGTGTCGGCCGCGTTCAGGGTGTAGGCTCGAGTCGTGACATTAAATAACTATCTTTGATTTATGTAGACATTCGATCAGAAGTTAAATATGAGAACCAACAACAAGAACATCATCTATTATGTACCTTATAAAATAAAAATTAACGTACGGACAAACAATTTTAAAAACTAAAATGTAGTCATTATCTTCACATTTTCATATGACAACTAAAAATTTAAATCAAATACTTTAATATTTAAAATATTTATATTTTTAAGCGTGAAATACACATGCAACATACATTTTCGAGAACAAATATATATATATATATAAATCATAATTGGTTTGTATATTTTTCAATATAACTTTTGTTCATCTCTAAAAGACTAATGAACTTGACATCATAAGCTCAAGAAAGAAACACGAAACATGAAAAACTACTCTTTCAAAGCTAAATTATTATTTTTCCTTAAAGGACTTTTTTTTTTTTAAAAAAAAAAATAAGAAAAATACACTTAAATTAAAAACACTTTAAAAAAGTTTGTTCAAATACTATTTATTTCTCAAATATGATTTTTAATTTTATTAGTCAGACATAAACTACTTCTTATCAAAAATAGTTTTGTAAAACACTTTTGGAAAAAGTTATATTTCAAAATAAGTTAGTCTTAAAAGATTGGTCAAACAGATTATTAAACATGACATGGAGCTTCTTGTCATAGTTCTAATGTAAGCACACTAATTAAATAAATAAGTTAATTGAAAGAATCACTTAGAATAATTAGTAAAATTATTTCCATGTTAGGACATCATAATAGGATAAAAAAAGATAAGATTTTTCTATTAAAAAACATAATTATGTGACTTTTAAAGAAAAAAGTCATAGTATTTTTCCATTTATGAAATTTGACCTATGATGCACCTTGTATAGACAAAATTAAATAGCAAGCCATATATTCTAAGTCCAAATTATTATTATTATTTTTTTAAAAGAAAACAAAACAGATCATAATTCATGTCAAGTCAAGTTGATTTCTATTATATAAATAGACCACTTTCTATCAAGTTATAACATATCTCTCGATCTCTATTCATCAATCAAAAGGTTGGTAAAAATCCTTCTTATATATTTCTTTTCTCTTTGATTTATCTTAGTTGTTTCTTATATAAATTGATTGGGTAAACAACAAATCAAACATATTATTAATTGATTTTTTGTGTTCTTTTGTTATTTTATTTTATCGAACAGGAATTTACCAAAGAAAATGACAAATTCACAAAAGAAACATGTGGGAGATTCATCAACCTCTCAAAAAAAAGCAAACAAGCAAAGCAAATGCTTTCGACACACTGTGGAACAAGTTCAACATCTTAAAGAGTAAGATCAATTTTATTTACAAAAAAAGAAAAAGAAATTGAATCTTAATATATGTTTAATTTTTTGTGTTGCTTGTTTAAAACAATTATGTTGTTTTTCAAAATGATATAATCAAAATTTACTATCCATATAATAATTTATCTTTTTATATGTACTTTTTTGTGAATTAGTTTATGTTTAATTCTCATTTGATTTATTGTGTTACTTTTTACCTTTGTTATTTAATAAGTCCATTATTATTTAGTAAAAAATCTATATGTTTTATTTTGCTAATCAATTTTTCTAAATTGAGTTGCTAAACTGGTTAAAAATAGATTGTTTTCCTAGTTGTTATACCATATATATGCATTTTTCATAAATGAATCAATTTGTTCTTCATTAATAACTTTAGCATAAGGCTATGAGTTTATTTAATTTTAATGTATTTATCCTTTTTGCAACAAAACAATAATCTCTTACTCATGGTTGGTGTTTGATACCTTTGTTGGAGCTCAACAAATTTAAATTCTCATTGAAAAGTTTCACTAATCAAATTTTGCCTGAAAAAGGTAGGACACGAACATGAGGCCTTTCGTTTTTTCTATTTTTAGGCTTTATATTTCTTTAAAAAATGGTTATTAATGGTGTGTTTTTGGTTGAATTTGAAATGAAGATTCTTGAAGAAATGTCCACATCCAGATAAGGACCAACTAATTCAAATTGGTAAGGAAGTAGGGCTTAACCCTAAGAAGATCAAGACTTGGATTTATAACAACAAGACTACAACAAAGGTATTTTAATTAATTAGTCATTTTTCTATTAATTTAATTATAGTTAATTAGTGTCTTATTATATAATACTATTATTATTATTATTATTTATTTTTAATTGTTATTGTTGTTGTTAATATTGATATTATTATTATTGTTATTATTATTATTATTATTATTATTTTAATTTTACACAATATGACCAATAATAATTTATATTTTCATTAGATTATGCAAGAATCTAATAAACAAATGACTAGTTAAAAGTAGGGTTACCTCCATAACAAATTAGTGAATCTATTACGTTAGGCCCCAAAATTGCTTATCTATATTTGGTAGTTTTCTGAATGTGTGATTAGATACAAAAATTGTCCTCTTCTATTAATTGATACACTTATTTCTTCTTTCGTTTCAATTTTTTTCCGTTTATGTACTATCAATTCTATTATTGACGATTTCACTTTTTAATTTCAATATAGATTTCCTAAATCAGGTATGTATTTTGTCTTGTTGAATTGATCAATAGATTTTGAAGAAAGGCCCTTGCCTCGTTAATAAATGAATTTTATTAAAGAAGTTTAAGTATTTTCATTCAGCCTCCAATTTGATTTAGCTACAACTCATTAGAACCAATGATAAAATCATGTAAAATTATTTGAAATACATGAAATCCCTAACGAGATCAATAATTTATCAAGGACTTAATAAATGGACAAAAATTTATATTTCTATTTGATTTTGAGAATTCAAAGTCAAAGAAAATCTGATTTTATAACTAAGAACTAATGATTTTCTTTTTGAATTATTTGATGAATGAAAGAAATCTTGGAACATAAGTGGTGACTAAACTAAGTGTAGGCTAGTGAAAATGATTTGAATAAATAAATGAGAAGGTTATTAGTTTTTTGGACTAACTTGAGCTTAAAATGGATCACAACCCAATTTTCCAACTCTAACAAAAATTTATTTTTATTAATTTTTTCTTGTTATTTTCTTCATTACCAGGCAAAGTGATTTTTATTTAACTATGACTATGTTTAAATCTCAAACATTTTCTTAAAAAATACTTTTAACTTGATCTCTAATGAATAATTTGAGTTTTATAATTTATCTATATCAGCCAATAAATTTATGAATAATTTGAGTTTTATAATTTATCTATATCATGCAACATTTTTTTAACATGCTACCTTGAGTTGCGCCAAAAGTGATCCCCATGAAAATATGCCTATTTTCATAAACTATTTTTTCACCCATGTAGAAATTGATCCTTAAAAATATATATTTCATAAGAGGAAGAAAATGTACACTGTTCAAAATATTAGCGAGGATTTGAAGTTTTAAGCAAAGATGGAGGAAGAAAATAGTTTTCACACATTTTATAACAAAGGCTTAATAAAACATTTGGTCCTTCAATTATTATTTAGTTCTAATTATGATACTTGCAATGCCTACTAAGCACATAGACCTTTAATTAATTTAAATGTACATTTTCATTCCTTTTCTTGTGATTAATCACAAATTTAGTAATTATTGATCGCTCTATCACTTAATTACATGTGTTATTTTGCTTCATATTTGATGGTAAAATAATTTTGAAAGTAGTTCATATGACATACATCTCACATAAAAAGACTACAAATATATATTTTGATTAGTTAAAAGTTAAATGTGATTCCTCAAATGTCAGAAGGAGCAAAGTCAAAACGGACTTATATTTTAGGGAAGAAAAAAGCTATTATCCTAGAAACTATTAATTTCATTCTCTTTCTACATTTAATTAGTTCATATATATGTGTGTGAGATAAATGTTCGTTATATATATTTCATCAGACACAAATTGAGAAATCAGACAACAAGACTCTCCGGACAGAAAATGAAAGATTCCGTTGTGAGAATATAGCAATGAAAGAGGCAATGAAGAAAATTATATGCCCACAATGTGATTCTGAAAGAGCAAGCAATTTAGAAAATTTGAAAGAAGAAAATCAAAGGTTGACAGATGAGGTAAACCTTTTAGTTATCCTCTTTATTTTTTTCCTTGGAAAACATTACTTATATGTAATGGAGATAAATTAGCATACATTATTTTCATGAAGAAAAGTAAGGCTAGTCGAAAAAAAGAATAATCATTCTTAGAGAAAGGATTTTCGGTTATTCTCTAAAGTAAACTCAGTACATTAATAAATGGGTATAAAGAAGATTCTCTGTTCAACCATTAATTCTGTTGACAATCTTGATAACTCAGTTATCAAAAATATTTGCCATTTTTCTTTCTCAAATAATAAAAAAATTATGCTCAATAAAACTAGCAGCCTCTCTTAACACTACAAACTATATATTCGGGAAGGTAATAATCCTTGGTGAGGAGTTGTCTAGTTACCTTTTTCATACATGGGATTTCCTTGAGCACCTTATTGCTAGGGTTAGTACATAACACTAGGTCATCAACATATGCCAAATTAAAAAGGATGTGCTTTTCATTGAATAGTAAGTCATTAATGGATTCATTGGAAACCTCATCAGCACAGTCAAGTCTCTTTAGATTATATCTATCTATCTATTTATCTATTTATACATATTTATATATATAATTTTAAAAATATGAAATTCATAACTTGAATGTTACATTAATATAATATCTGCAACTAAAAACACTCATTTTAATATATATTTTATACTATATTATATTAAAAACAGACACCTTTTAACATTGAAGAGATCTGCCTTTTACCGAAGGATTATAACTTTTTCGAAGGATTGTGACTTTTTGGAAGAGTTTTTACTTTTCTGATAGGGCACAATAAAATATATGTTTATAATATCCTTTGTTAGCTATGTATAAAGGATTTTAATGGGCGCAATTTTTTTATTCTTTTACCTTGATTTTTATATAATTATTATTATTGAACTGAATATCTGTGATATTTTTTGTGTGTTTTCTATCTATTAGACTTCTTTAATTAGATTTTTTATAAAAATTTGTATTTATATTTTCACTAAAAAAATTAGTTCAAATTCTTGAACTTTTAAAATACTTACTATTTAGCATGAGATGTACATGCAACACGCATGTTCGAGAACTAGTATATTATACTGAAAGTGGAAAACTCTAAAGCGCAAAGTTGAATTAACATTTCACCATTAAACTAATTAAAATGTTATAATATATCTAATTAATTTAATATCAAATAGTAATTTAGTATAACATGATAGATTATTTTTTTTATAGTTTTTACACCGATATTGTTCATAATAATATTGTTTACAATAATCAATCAGACAAATAGATATAAGTAGAATTAATTTTCTACAATTATTGCAGGCTATTCAATATTTTTGTTGCTTCCAAAGTTCCTTAGAATTCTTTTTCATTTTCATATTCATATTTAATGTTGTGGTGTTCCTTTCAATTTTTATAAATTTCCAAATGTAACGATTGAACTGTTGCAGATTATTTGGTATTCTATTCTGCTAGGACGAGAAGCTTTCTAGAGTCACAACTACTCGTGGAGTAGACAAAGGGCATGAATGACCTCAATAAAGTTATTCTCTAGGAGTTTTGGCAGTACAATGCATTTCATAATTTGCAGTGAAATCTTTTTCTTTCATCCATATATATTGACCTTAAAATTATTAAATTTACTGTTTTCTTAGTTTGTTGAATGGTTTAACATTATATTTATGCGAATTAGTTTTGTTATAAATAAAAATGGCCAATCAATTTGGAATTGAGTTTCAGGGCTGTGTTTAGCTTTTCAGTAGTAACTTGTCATTGTTTGAAATGCTAATGTGCATTATATTGCATAATTCAAATTGAATCATAACCACCCATGGTGATTGGCAAACCCACTACGAAGTTTATAGTGATACACTCACATTTTCAAGTAGGAATGAACATCCTCTGAGACACACAATTAGGCCGCTAATGCTCACACTTGACATGTTGGCAAGTCATGCACCTAGCCATAAACTCCACAATGTCCCTCTTCATACCGCACCACCATTAATGTTGACTAATCATGGTAAATCTTGGCCGCTTCTGGATGAATAGAGTACCTCGAAGAATGTGCTTCCCCAAAGATCAGTCTGACCAACTCTCCCATCGTAGGCATACAAATCATGCCTCCAATCCTCACCACTCCCTCAGAATCAAGTGTCACTTTCTTAACTTCACCCTTCAACACCTTGTCTCAAATAATACACAACTACTCATCATACAAATGTCCTCTCTAATCTGCTTAGTCAAAGAAGATCGGGTCTCAACAAAGGCAATAACACCACCATCCTTTGAAATATGAAATAAGACAAGAGAGTGCTGGCTAATATCTTAACATCCTAACTGACGGTTTGTCATCCACTCATATCGTGACAAAGCTCCCCATGCAAGAAATCTTCCTACTCAGTGCATCCGCTACAATATTGGCCTTCCATGGGTAATACAAGATAGTCATGTCGTAGTCCTTCGAAAACTCAAGCCACCTACGGTTCCTCAAGTTCAGATCCCTCTGAGTGAACATTTACTGAAGGCTCCTATGATAGATGAAGACCTTGCAATGAACACCATATAAGTAGTGACGCCAAAACATAAGCACAAAGACCATTGTCACCAACTCCATGTCGTGGGTAGGATAGTTCTTCTCATGAGTCTTCAACAATCTCGAAGCATAAGCAATTACTTTAACCTTTTGTATCAATAGTCCACCTAGACTATGTCCTGAAGAATCACAATACACAGTAAAGCCCCCACCCTCATTAGGTAAAGTCAACATAAGAGACGAAGTCAATAAAGTCTTGAGCTTTGGAAAACTCGCCTCACACTGGAAACCTAAACTCTTCTAAGTCAATCTTGTCAATGGGACCGCAATAGTAGATAAACCCTGCACAAACCGCCTGTAGTATACCGTCAAGCCCATAATACTACGAATCTCAATAGGAGAAATAGGTCTTGTCCAACCTCTAGCCGCCTCAATCTTGGCTGGCTCCATTCTAATACCCTCCTTAGACACCATGTGTCCCAAGAATGCCACTAAATCAAGATGGAACTCTCACTTGGAGAATTTTGTATACAACATGTCCTTCTTCAAGTTATGAAGCACTATCCTCAAATGGTGAACATGATCCTACCTGAGTCTTGGAATACACTAACATGTCATTGATGAATACAATCACAAAGGAATCTAAGTACAGGTGAAACACTCGTTCATCAACTCCATAAACGTTGCAGGGGAATTATTCAATTCAAAGAATATCACCAATAACTCATAAGGCCATATGATACACTCAAATTACACCTCCCTAAAGAAATATAAGTGATCATTATCAAGTAAAGAACCCAACTTGTAGGTTGTGGTCGATCCCAAGAGGAATATGGTTCAGACTTAAACTTAACTCACTATTATATCCATTTAGTCAAACTATTACCGAGACAAGTAAATAAAGGGGGGGGGAGGGTTTGTAAGCAAGTAACAAATTGTTGATTAAGTAACAAGTAAGCAGGATTATCAGTTTGAGAAATCAATATAAGAGAGAAACTAGGACATATATGTTCCCCATAAGCTCTTAACACAGTAATCCTTTCCTAGTGTTTTACATGCAAAGTTGGTAAGTTAGGTATCCTAAGTGATTGGTCCTCTAAGTAGGAAATTTCACCTCGTACCTTGGTCCGGCTACGGGTGTATGTTTTACTAACCCTTACCTTTACCCCAGATTAGATATCACATCAATGTATGTCTTAGCTTTCACCCTCACTCCAATTGGCATTAGACTATTAGATAGCATCCACTAAATCTCTATTGTTAATTCTTTTCTCATTCATTACCTCCTTGGTCCGCAAGTAGGAATAATGTGAGTTCTGACGTTTGCAATCGTTACAAAGACTTCTAAACAAATATCCAATTCTGGTCGTCCCACACAACTCTTGCACACATTTCTCAATTTTGCCATGTGACCATATGGATCTTCCGAAGCTAGACTAGAATACAACCATCGTGCTGTAAGCATTTGCATCAGACTGCTGGTTACCACAAATGTATGCCTTAGAGGTAGATAAGGCAGAACAATGGGCCCTTTTGATTCAACTGTATTGAAGTCAACCCTATACTTATCACGCAACCTCGGTGCTGGCGAATTTTGTACCCTCTCTGTATCTTTGATTAGATTACCACCATAAACCTGAGCGTGCACATTTACAACCTCTGGAGGCTGCAATTCAACTCCATCACCTAGATTCTCTTCAATTGGATTGTCGTGAACCCCTTGATTATTCATTTTTCACAAAGTTTTGCTCAACTCTGGATCGTAAAGGGTCAATGGTTTGCCTTGACTCCGTGTACTTGGTATACACTGGAGTAGAAACCTGTAGAAAACAAAAACAAAATAAAACGTAAAATCAAGAAATACTTGACTAAAGTTCAATAATGTAGTTAAACTTAATCTAAAAGCCAAATTCCCCGGAAGCGGCGCCAAAATTTGATATGCTCAAATTACACCTCCCTAAAGAAGTATAAGTGATCATTATCAAGTAAAAACCCAACTTGTAGGTTGGGGATGATCCCACGAGGAATATGGTTCACACTTAAACTTAACTAACTATTATATCCGTTTAGTAAAACTATTTTCGAGACAAGTTAATAAATGGGGGGGGGGGGGGTTTGTAAGCAAGTAGCATATTGTTGATTAAGTAATAAGTAAGCAAGATTATCAGTTTGAGAAATCAATATAAGAGAGAAACTAAGGTATATGTGTTCCCCATAAGCTCTTAACGCAGTAATCCTAATAATAGTAATCCTTTCGTAGGGTTTTACATGCAAAGTCGGTAAGTTAGGTATCCCTAAGTGATTAGTCCTCCAAGTAGGGAATTTCACCTCGCACTTTGGTTCGGCTACGGGTGTATGGTTTACTAAACCTTACCTTTAGCCCAAATTAAACATCACATCAATGCATGACTTGGTTTTAACCCTCGCTCCCATTAACATTAGACTATTAGATAATATCCACTACATCTCTGTTGTTAATTCTTTTCTTATTCATTACCTCCTTGGTCCGGCAAGTAGGAATGAGGCGAGTTCTAACATTTGCAACTGTTTAAAAGACTTCTAAATGAAAGGATTAACAATACATGCATAAACACTATTCAAGAATTACATAATTATCATTCATTCTGTTTTAATTGCTCATGGTTGTTGTGGATTTAGCTACTCATGCTTGAAAGAACACAATTCATAATTGGGTAAAAAGAATTCATGAACTTACAATGAGAATAGATAAAAACCCAAATCTTGAATTGAAATTCAAAGTGAAAATCGTATTAACCAACTTCCAGATATTAGAATGCTAAGAGTTTGCAAAATAACTCCCAAAAGACCAATAGTAAAATTATACAATAATGTCTAACCCCCAAATATGAGGTTTATAACTCTTATTTATAGAAAACAACTCCTAAATAAAATAGGAAATAAAATAAAGAAAACAACTGGCAGGACGCGGTTTCAAATGACGCTTCGACCTACGGACCGTGGGTCGACCTATGGTCCATAAGTACTCTCCGTGGATCAACACTTAGAAACTTTCATTAGGTACTGGAATCTTCAACTCTCAGATCATCATTGACGGACGTGCAGGATTGACCGTGGGTCGACCTAGAGTATGTCGTCTTACTCTGTGGTTCCACACTTGTCAAACTTCCCTGATGTTCCACCTACGATGCACCACATACGGTCTGTGGACTGGACTACAGTCCGTCCTGGAACTCCGTGGTTTGAGTTACAGAAACTCATCTCCAAGCTCAAGACCTACGACTGCCTATCAACAATTCGTCGATGGACCTACGGTCCGTGGATGGCACCGTTGGTGGCTACTTCAGCAATTTTCAGCTCGCATCCTCATCAACTGCATCCAAGCCTATTTCCTGCAAGAATTATGTACAAAACATTATTTCTAATAACAAAATGGCCTAAGAAACACACAAACTCTAAGTAAAACATATCAAAAATACCGAAAACTCACGATATATTACCATACCTACTCTAGAAAGCTGTCTTAGGGACATCTGATGCCCTAATCATGAACTGATGGTAACTAGACAACAAGTCTATCTTGGAAAACAAAGCAGACCCTAAAGATGATCAAACAAATCATCATTGCGCGGAAGAGGATACTTGTTCTTAATAGTGACCTTGTTTAGTTGTCTATAATTGATGCACATCCTCAAAGGACCATCCTTCTATTTCACAAATAAGACCGATGCACCCTAAGGTTACATACTAGAGAAAATAACCCCGTTACTTAATAGACCTGCAACTGCTTATTCAACTATGTTGGCCATGCGATAAGGATGAATATAGATGATCTTGGTGTCTGACACCAAATAAATTGCAAGATCAATGACTATATCAGAAGGAACATATAGAAGATTAGTAGGAAATACATCTGCAAACTCCTGAACCAATCCATACCTAAAATGACATCGGAATCTACTTGGCAAGGTAAGAATTCGTATCATTTATTCTCGCTAAAGTGAATCCACTAGCTTAAGTCATTAAAGATAATCCTATAGAGGCACGTAGTTTGAGACAAGGAAATTTCTTCTAGAGACTAGGCATCTACCAATGGGAGAGCCTCTATCTCAAAGTTCTCTTGGTGCTGAGTAAATCCCAACGGAAAACACAAAACCACAATAATATCAAAATACTTGGAAAGACAAGAATTACAGACTACAGATCCAATCATAAGTTCACACTACAAGAAAAAGTCTTATTTAAAACCAACATTTAGGGACGAGTGAATTATCATGTCTCTAAAATTATATCTATTGAGACGAGATTATATTTCGGTCCTTATTTGTACATTTTATTGAGAAGGTATTAAATTTAGTCCTTAAAAAATTAATTCACTGGTCCCAAATTATATTGAGGGCCTAGAGTGGGAGAAAAGTTCCGCCATTTTTTATACTAAAATATTGAAACAAATGAAATTTCATTTTTAACAAAATTTTAAGCGCTAAATTAAAGTATACTGAAGCTGGGTAAACAAAAAAGACCATCCTTCTGTTTTTTCTCAAAATACAGCAGCCCCTCACCTAATGCCCTAGTTTGAGCTTTGATAACGCCAGTGCAATCGATCAAGGTCATCACTTTGCCCTCTTTACGTTTTTTGCTTAATCTTTACGTTTCTTGACGTTTCTCTGCCCTAATCGCGTCTTTTTTCTTGTATTGTTGCTGCTTTGCTCAAAACATAATTCCACCCAGCTTTTCTCGAAACAAAATTCTAGGTTGGTTCCTCTTCCGATCGAGTTGTTGTGTTTCTTCTATATGTATTATTGATGTCGTTTTTTCATTGTTGCATTCAAGCTAGTGTTTTTGTTCTTCCTGCCTAATCTTATATTGACGTTCCTCTGCCCTAATCGCGTCTTTTTACTTATATCGTTGCTGCTCTAATCAAAACAGAATTCCACCCTAGCTTTACTCGAAACTGAATTTCAGGTTTGTTCCTCTTCCGATCGAGTCACATCACATAATTCACATGTCCACCTGCTCTGGAATAACGCCAGAGAAAAATAAGTATTTGGAATGACTGGGTTACTAATAACCTCTATATCTGCACTTGCTTTAGTCTCAGTCTGAAGTATTAGACTTTCATCTGTACTCCCAACCTGCAAAACAAAATGGTGCATGTTAATGACCAGGTTTACTGATTATAGTCTCAATCATCTGTTTAGTTAATAAATTATGTGGAATTCAACTGTATATACATGTGAAAACGCAACATATATACTAAGAAACATATAACCTAGTTTGATTCAGATGCATTGCATTTTGCTGTGCATTCCATCTCTTTGATATCTCCCAAAAGTTCGCCACTCTCATTGCATTCAGGCTGTATAAGCCATATTGAGAGTATTATTGTATCAAGCAATCTAAACAATAACTACAGGTAACCCTTCATTAAAAAAAAGGGGGGACTAATAGCCTAGAAAATAAGCCTGCAGGTAATTTGGTAGCCAAATCAACAATAACAATAGTCCTACCGTGCTTGCAATCAGCTTTTCTTGAGATACAGAACCATTCTAACCAAGACAATTCTCTTACTAATGTCATTTTTTCATTGTTGTATTCAAGCTGCTCTTTTTGTTCTTCCTGCTTAATCTTGACGTTCCTCTCCTGATCGCGTCTTTTTGCTTGTGTCGTTACTGCTCTACCCAAAAACAGAATTCCACCTCAGTTTTGCTCAAAATAGAATTCCAGGTTTGTTCCTCTTCCAATCGAGTTGTTGTGTTTCTTCTATATGTTTTATTCATGTCGTTTTTTCATTGTTGTGTTCAAGTTACTCTATTTGTTGTTCTTCTTTTTTAACTCCTATAATTGAAAAATAGTGCCACTATAATGGACAATCAAGTTCCATAGATAAAACTTTACAGTGGTGACTCCTATATCACATGACGTAAATGCATATAACATATCACGAATAGCCCTATCAGGATTCAGTTCACAGATAGAAATCTATGCCAAATGCAATAATTAAGGGCTCCCCATATATGTACTTGTCTAACTTAATATACATCTAAAATAAGGTGCTAAATATATTTTGCTGTAGAATAATTAAGTGTGCTACTGATACAAATTGATACAAGCATGAAGCTTGCACTCCACCATATCCAGTTCAAGCTTTAAATAACACTAAAACAAAATTAATTGAGTATATGTTTTTAACCTCGTTTCATAGGTCGTTGAACGTAAGATTTATTGGGATCTTCTGTTTTCAACTTTGGAGACCAAATTTCTCATTTCTTAACCAGCAATATAAGGTAATAACAGTCTTACCCTCTTTGTTCCCTTTATGAAATCTCTCCAACTGGACACCTGATGATAAGTAGAAGAAATATTTCAAAACTCAATGCAGTAACTCTAGATTTTTTAAAATGTCGACTGTCTTAACTATACAACTTCATATCATCAAGAAGATTAGGTTTAATACGGTTATCTTGTTTGTCACTCAGGATTGTGGTAGGATGGATATAATTCCTTAACCTTTAACCAGAAGCTTAACTTTGAGACCTGAAAATGGAAAAAATTATGGTATAGAGCGCATCTTCGTTTAATGAGTCTTACATAGCAGTTGTCCGAATTAGTCGGTGCCCCAAAACGGATACCGAATACGGAGTGGAAAACAAAAATAAATGATTATTATGTTCTAAAGAACTGAATCACCTGTGTTACTAGTTGTATCATTTGCTACAGAAAAAGAAGACACTATAGATTCAAAGAACAGTCTTCATAGTAAAAGTACAGTTACATAATAAATGACATAAACCACTCAAGTTCATAGGCGATTGTCAACAAATTCATGTTCCAGAAATAAAAAGAGTCATTTGCTCGGCTGCTGTAGCATCATGTCTTAGGTTATTATCTAAGAGATGAGATACCCATGACCTTGCACAGACCTAAAACCACTGTGCGCAGCTGCATGACTGATAAATCAAGTATGATAGAATTTTATATTAATCCTATCATACTATGCGCAACTGCATGACATATATACATATATATATATATATATATATATATATGCGCAGCTGCATGACATATATATATGTGAATTTAAATTTAATTCTCAAACTTAAATAAACATTCACCTGTATTATGAGTTTGGACTTATAACCAATGTAGCATATAGTTGGAATGACAAGTTTTCTTGATTCTTTCTTTACGTATTAGTTTGAGGATGCGATTAGGTAATTATTAACTTTAGGATAAGTTAGTTATGAGCCAAGACTTTTTAATCACAAGCGACTACCAATAAGAATTTTTTTAATCACAAGCGACTTTTTTGTGTAAGTACAACTCTATAGAAGATTACATGTTTTAAGATAAGTAATTTTTTATGTTTGTTAGTGTAATTGTATTATTTTTTTGTTAAAAAATGCATTTACTCATTTTTGGAATCCAAAAAATCACATGTGAGTAGAGTGAGCTGTACAATAAGTCTCTCTGTCAAATAATTAGATACTCCATTTTATCTTTTCTTAACATGAGTTAAATGGAACATCATGAATAAAACCTTTAGACAAACAATATACGTTTTAATCAGTGGTGTATAATTCATAACACACATTTATGTTTTGTGCATCTAATTATAACAAGTTGTATGGATCTTCGTGTTTTTTTTTATCCTTTATCTTTTTTAATCTAACTTTTATGTACTTTTCAAGGTTATGGATCCTAGTAAGTAATGGATGCAACTAGTTGAGCATCGACTTGATGAAACCTATTTAGTAGGTGTGTAAAACTTTTTGAATTATGCTTTTCAGAAAATAGGAGAAGAATATGAAATACGATGTCCATGTGTCAAATGTTACAATACAACTTTAGAAACTTGTAAAACAGTTGAGACACATTTGCAAGTATATAGAATAATTAAGAACTATACTTTTTGGTATCACCATGGAGAACGTTTGGGTGAGCCATTGTCAGAATCTGAATATGAATTTGAATTTGAATATGAAGATGGTGATGAAGTAGAAGAATGTGAGAGTGAGGATGTAGTAGAAGAACTGTTGAGAGATTTATATCCTAATTTTGATGGAGGAACTACACACACTGATGGTGATGATTTACTTGAGGAGGAACCAAATGTTGAAGCAAAAAGATGTTATAGCCTATTGAAGGATTTCGAGCTGCCACTTTATCAAAATTCCAAAAGCTTCAATCCAATATACAATAAAATAGACCAAAATACAGCCTAGTATAAATTTTAGGAATCACATAGATTTAATATGAAATTACAATCTATCCCTATATAGTTTGTAATTACATTAATCCCTGAAAAAGTAAAACAAGCCGGATACATAATATGTAGCTCGGATACATTAAGAACAAGCTCGGATACATTATAAAATAAACCGGATACATAATATGTAGCTCGGATATAGTTAAAACTAGCTCGGATACATTATAAAATAATTTAGAATTAGGAGAGAAATAAGGGATTTTAGAGGTTTTAAGAAATAGAAGGGAATATTGGAAATAAGGGAAACATAAGACGTATATTTCAGTAATTTTTCCAATAAAGTATGGTATAAAAAGAGCATTTCGTGGCCCATTTCTACCTCCCGCTGCTACTGTTGTGCAAAGAAAAATTGGGCTTTGGCCCATTTTCGTTTCTGATAATTCCTGTATACACCGAATGTATACATCTGTATACAGGCTGTATTTTGGTCTATTTTCTTGTATATCGGATTATGTACCAAGTGTCTACAACTCACTTCAGCTTCTGAACACCTGTATTTTCGTTTCAACTGTATATTAAGTGTATACAGTCCATTTTTGGACTTTAGAACATCTATATCAACTCTATTTCTACCTGTTCATCAGCTTCTTTATCTTGGCAATGGGGTTGACTCGAGAAAGGGTAGAGTTGGGCCTCCATGGCCCATTCAGAATGAAAATAGGAAGGTAATGGAGTTCAAAGAACTCACCCGAAGTCACATGAAAATGCAAGAAGATGGATTATTAGCCTTTATTCATGAAGATGAATACTTACAAATGAGCTAAATTAATCACCAGAAAACTTAAGCATATTAATGGCATAATATGAATGCACTTTAACAACAACTTATTAACTATGTAACAAATATTCATGCTTCCAAATCAAAAGCCAATTGACTAAAAACTTCTGATCCTAGGCATAAATGAGTTACTGGAAGACAAACATGGGACAGAGAGCAAAGGAGATGACGAGCTTCCACCACCAACGGAGCTTTGCCAAAAATCTTGAATGAAAACTTCAAGGGCAAAACCTTAAGAAAAAATTCGAACCTTCAAGCTTTTGACTATCTAAACCGGTTTCTTTTTAAAAGAAAATGTCTTGAATTTGTGTCAAGAACGTCTCAATAAAATTAGTAGTCTAACACCAAATTATAATAAGAGGCCTTAAATATACATGCACAAAAATATTATTGATTTAGGGTTGCCCTTTTTTATTCTTACATAATTGTGTTTAGTGTTTAACTTTACATGATAATATTATTATTTTTAAAGCAAAGAACTAGAAGAGGTTAGATATTTGTTTGCAATATATTGTGTTGAATTCGTGCCCCTTCGTCCAAAAAAAGAGAGGATAAATATAAGGATTTTTTCCCTTTGTTTTGATGAGCTATCCATATAAGATTTTATTGTGTATACTTAACTAACCATCAAAGACAAGTAAAAACCAAAAATAGGGATGATCAAGATAATAAAAGAAGAAATTGTACTAATATTTTAAAAAAACTACTCATGCAACAATTCGTCCTCACCCGCAAATTCATATTTTGCTAATTAGTTGATCATAATTACCTCCAAATAGAGGATCCACTAATCCATCAACATCTTCATCCTTAACATCATTATTATTTTCCTCTTCTTCTTTTTTCTTCTCTTTAATTCTACAAATGACGAATATATCCTTGTTCTTGCTTTTCTTAATATACTCATCTGGCAAAAAATATTCCTTCAAAATCCATTTTTCACTTTAATATTCTTCAATACCACTTTCAATCCTCAAACTTCTCTTATATCCAATTATAATATTTCTATTTGATTTATCTCTAATGGGAATACCACTTGTTTGGCCACTCCAAGTCCCACTCCGAACTGTTCTTGAGAATCTCTTGTTCGAATTATTGATCGTGTAGAAATAAAAAGAATAGAGGGGACAACATGACAAAGACGATGTATTACTATTTGACCATGAAAATATAAATATTTGGAAAGAGATGAAGGACCATTGTAAAAATAATTAACCCTAATTAAAGGATGATCAAATTAATTCATTAAAATTTTTATGGGACACGTGTAAAGAATCTAATGCTCCACTGAAGGAAATGGACAGAACCTCCACTGGACAGGAGCCGCTTCCCAATTTTGTTCACTAAAGTGATATAAGAAAAAATGGAAATATATATATACACACACTTCTACAGAAATTTATGATTTTATTAGTTACCAAAAAAAATATTATGATTTTAACCTTGAGACTTGAGCACAAAGATATTTGATATTCTATTTGGTCACAAGTGTACGATCATAATGCATCTTAAAATCTATACAAAGATGTGATATCCATGTTTGAATAATAATTTAAAGTAGTAGGAATTCTAAGTTGTTTAGAATTTGTTGTTTTGATATTTACTTAATTAATGTCTAGTTAAGATTTATTTGTCCTAATTCTATATAGAATAGATTTTTTAATCCTAATTTAATTTTGTTTCTTGCTTTTATAAATAGGTTTATGACGAGTTATATAGAAATATACAAAATAGAGAGAACTTGAATTAAAATTCAAGAACTTTTGAGTTTATAAATTAAATAGTTTCATTTAAAGTTGAAGTTGGATAATGGGTTACAGTAAAGTAATGGAGGCAAGACTACGGTTTGTAAAATCCGATAACAAGGAAATCAAGCGTTTGCAACTATTAAGTGCTACCATGATTTGCAAGATGAAACTTCGCATTGCACACCAAAAAGTTTTTTCGGATTTTGAAAATATTGTCATAGCTCGTGGAAATTTCAGACCTCATGAAATGTTAATTGAGAATATTAAAACTGATAATAATGATGATGATTATGACAACGAGGAGGAGGAGGAGAAGAAACCGAGCAGTCATCTTGATTGCATGGTTTCTGTTTTGAATATATTCCGCAAGTTTCACTTTAATCTTTTTCAATTCCACTTTCAATCCTTAAACTTCTCTTATATCCAATTATAATGTTTCTATTTGATTTATCTCTAATGGGAATACCACTTGTTTGGCCACTCCAAGTCCCACTCCCAACCATTCTTGAGAATCTCTTGTTCGAATTACTGAATTTCTTTAATCGCGTAAGAAAGTAACATGTCTTCTCTCCATCGATAATTTGCCATGGCTCTAAGTCTCCAAATACATCCTTTAGTTTGATTACATGGGGACGTGGAAAAATTCCATCGAGCATGAACCTTTTTAGATGGTTGAACTCTTAATCACTAGGATGGAATCGAAAACCTAAATTATGCTTAGATCTTGATAACGCCATGTTATTTGTATTTATTTTTTTTGGTATGTGTAAAAAGATCGGTGTAATATAATTTAATTGAATGTAGTGGAGTTTATATAATATGTTAATTAAGCCTAATCTATCTAATATTATACATGTATCAAATGTGTATCTAGTGCATTTGCATGTATCTGGATACATGACTATCTCCCTCCCATATTCTCGCTAGCCTCCCTCCCCATCTCGCTCTCCTCTCTCCTTATTTTAGTGTATATGGTAGCAAAATTCCTTATTTTATTGTATCTAATTGTAAAAATACATGTATCTTTCTCATTGTATGATAAGAAACTCTTAATTAGTAGTAAGATATGTAAATTATATAAAAATATATGTAGAATAAATATATATCACTACATCAAAAGTGATCTTTAGTGGCAATTAGATATCGACAATAGATCAATTGCCGCTAAATGTGTATTTTTAGCGGTAATTAACACTATTTGTATATGTCCCTAAAGCCTTTAGCGACATTGGATCTAATGACACTTAAGTAATGCCGGTAAAGACTTTAGCATTCTTTATTAATGTGTTTATTAATTGCCGCTAAAAGTTACTTTTGTTGTAGTGTATGGTATGTATGTATGTGTCACGCCTCGAGCCTAAACGCTGGACGTGGCCGGCACTCGAAGACCATTGTTGGCCCCAAGCGAACCCTTGGCCTGGCTTACTTAACTCAGCGGAAGACTTAACTCAACAAAGAAAACTCAAGTAATAGTTTAAATGATAACATCTTAGCCAAAATAACAACTTATGTCTCAAAACAAAGTATCTGCAAATACATAGCTGAGAGACTCAAAACTAACTGTCTGACTGTCTATGAAGATTCTATAATACTGAGATGGATGTTGGGATAGACCCCACACTACATCCTAATAAAGAAAACTAGGAAAGAGAAATAAAAGAGTCCTCCGGAATGCAAGTAGGCTCACCACTGACTCTGGAGTGCTCAACTGGATCAACGGCGCGCTGGATGATCATCCTGGTTACCTGCGTCTACATCATAATAAGATGCAGGCCAACTGGCATCAGTACATTGAATGTACGAGTATGTGAGTTGGAATGCTAAACAACAACTTAAGCTTGAAAGGAGTACAAATGAACACTTACATTGGCTCTGTTTAACTCATGAACAACTGAACTCAATATAAAGCAATAAGACACATGCAATATATATAAATCTTGTAAAACACTGTAAAAAACTTAGTTCGTTAAAGATAAAGCAATAATAAACTCAACTTTACTTAAATATTAAAGTAATATAACTTTTGTGCGAGATTCTCTAACCGACAACCACCACTATGAGCCTAAGTGGTGATACAACGTCTTGCCCACGTTCCCAGAACTGTGCTATAATTTTCCGTCATATAGAACGCTTAACTTAGTGGATCAACTAGTCTATGCTAAGAGCATCTTAAGGAGTCATCTAAAAAGTATGATCCTTTACTACCCATGATGGCTACATGGTTGATGGAGACTTAAGTTAATATGAACTCGCATCCCCATACCGGTGTTCAATACTACTCCCAAATATACTTAGCTCATATGTTTGTCAAAACAAAACCCTTTCTTTGAATTGAGATAATACTCAAAACTTAACTTAAAAGCTCTCTTGGAATTGATGTTCCCTTTTTCTTGATCAAATGAAAAAATATTTATAAACTCTTTGGGAATACTTAGGTCCCTAATAGCTTTTCATGAGAAATGAACTCAACTCTTACTCTTTGCTTTACTTGAAACTTGAGCCTTAAAACGAAGTTAAAACGTTTAATAAAGACTTTTGAAAACTTTAAGAAACTTTACATTGACTTGTTTCTTAACTTCTAGACTTGACTCTTAACTTCTTTGACTTTGATCTTAACTTTCCTTGAATTAGATTATGAATTCAAGGTTCATGATCTCATGTTTATGGATGATTTCATGATGTTTATATGTACCTTAGAGTGTTCGAATCGACTAGGAAACATTGGTACATTGCTTAGGAACTAGTACGAAAAGGTGGGAAACTAATGAGGAGAACTGGCGTCCCTGACGCTCTGAGAGGCGCGGGGCACCAACCCTCGAACTTCAGAGGGCTCTTGCTGGCGCTTTGGCTGGCGCGACGTGCCAGAGGAACTTTTGTGGCACTTTGGCAGGCGCGACGCCCCAAGCCCTTGCCCAGAAAATCCCCAATTTTCTTCTTCGTTTTTCATCTCTAAACCCTCCAATCTTCCCTAGTTCTTTCCCCAAACACTTAGGATCAATTGTACCCTCAATACACCATAAATCTAACTAAAAAAACATCCCAGAAACATGAATCAAATCAACCCCCAAGCATTAACAATTCAACCCATAAGAATTCTACAATGTTCTTCAGGAACTTCACTTTCTTAACATTCAAACGACTCCAAATTTGTTGAATTGAAACCAGTTAGTGTGTGGGTGTACTAACCCAACACGAAAGAAATCTCACATACCTTAATAGGGATCACCCCCGACGAATTCAACTCCAAACTCTTGATGTTCTTGGCGAAATTTTAGCTTTTCTCCCTTTCTTTCTTCCTTTCGCTTTTCTCCAAGCCCTAAGCGTTCTTTAATTCTCCAAACTGATTTAGGTTATTCTTTTACCCTAATAAACCCCTAAAAATGAATTAGGAAATAAATTATAGAAAAGACTACTTTGCCCTTCCCTAAATCCGGATTGGAACTTTCCTCAATCCAACAATCCAACTTTCGAAAGGCATATATCACTCATATGATGTCGAAATCATGCAATCTCGGCGGCGTTGGAAAGATCCCTTCAAGGGATTTCCAACCATATCAAGATCTTCTCCTAACTCCTCCTGAGCGAGGAGTTATGGCCGTTTGAAAATGGCCAAAACTCACTTTCTTAACTTAGACAAAATTTCCAGATTTCCTTATTCTTTCCAAAAAATCAATATTTAAATCTCTTTATAGTCGTTTCTAGGTACGAGATGTTACAATATCTCCCCCTTGGGAACATTCATCCTCGAATGAGATTTATTTCACTAAGCTAAGGGTAGCAACATCAAGTTCAACACTCAACAAGCAAAAGCAAGTAACAACATGCATACTCATAATTTAGCTAGTACTAAGAATAGGATTAGTACCTTGATCTGAATTTTCTCCGGATTCAAAGAGGTGTGGATATATCTTCTTCATATCCTCTTCAGCTTCCCAAGTAGCTTCTTCAACAAATTGGTTCCTCCAAAGTGCTTTGACTGATGCGACCTCCTTTGTTCTCAACTTGCGAACTTGGCGATCTAAAATCTGGACCGGAATCTCCTCATAAGAGAAATTATCCTTAATCTCAACATTTTCAGTTTGCACTATCAATGAAGGATCTCTCATGCACTTCTTCAATAAAGAGATGTGAAATACCGGATGAACTGCTGCTAACTCTTGAGGTAGTTCTAACTCATAAGCTACATTACCAATTGTCTTGACTATGCGATAATGTCCAATATACCGGGGACTAAGTTTCCCCTTCTTACCAAACCTCATAACACCCTTCATGCGCTAAACCTTCAGATACACCCAATCATCTACTTTGAACTCTAGTTGCCTTCTCCTAACATATGTGTAGGATTTTTGACGACTCTGTGCCGTTTTCAGCCTCTCTTGAATCACCTTCACCTTTTCCATAGCTTGGTGAACCAAATCTGGTCCTATCAACCCTGCTTCACCGACTTCAAACCATCCAATAGGAGATCTTCATCTTCTCCCATAAAGACCTTCATATGGAGCCATCTGGATGCTAGAATGATAACTGTTGTTATAAGCGAATTCAATGAGAGGTAGGTGATCATCCCAATACCTTTGAAATCAATCACACAAGCCATCAACATATCTTCTAATGTCTGAATAGTACGCTCTGCTTGTCCATCTATCTGAGGATGAAAGGTAGTATTCAAGTTCACCTTTGACCCCAAACCTTTCTGAAAAAATTTCTAGAATTGTGCAGTAAATTGTGCACCTCTATCTGAAATAATAGAGACCGGAACTCCATGAAGTCTTACCACCTCTTGAATATAAAGCTTAGCATAATCTTCTGCTGAGTTGGTAGTCTTCACCGGCAAAAAGTGGGTTGATTTTGTCATTCTGTCGACAATCACCCAAATAGAATCATGTTGTCTGCGAGACTTTGGCAAACCTATGATGAAATCCATATTAATCATCTCCCACTTCCATTCTGGAAGTTCTATATTTTGCGCCAAACCACCGGGCCTTTGGTGCTCGACTTTCACTTGCTGGTAATTCGGACACTTAGCAACAAACTCTGCAATGCCCTTCTTCATGCCATTCCACCAATACACTTCTCTCAAATCACAATACATCTTTGTGAAACCTGGATGAATGAAATATCTGAAGCAATGAGCTTTCTCCATGATCCTCTCTTGGAGTTCATCCATCATTGGTACACACAATCTACCTTGATATCTCAATACACCATCTCCCCCTTGTTCAAAAGCTAAAACTCTTTGCTTTTGAACATTTGCCTTCAAGTCGAGCAAAATGGGGTCTTGGTCTTGCTTTTCCTTCACTTCTGACACTAGTGATGATTCAGCCCCGTTCGTCACCACTATTCCTCCTTTCGTGGAATCTATGAGTCTGACTCCCAGGCGTGTAAGTCTGTGCACATCTTTGGCTATCTCCCTCTTTTCTTCCTCAACATGGGTGATACTACCCATATATAACCTTCTTAAAACATCAGCAACAACATTAGCCTTCCCTGGGTGGTAAAGAATACTCATGTCATAATCCTTGAGGTAATTCTAACCACCTCCTGTGTCTGAGATTAAGCTCTTTCTGAGTGAACACATATTGCAAGCTCTTGTGGTAAGTGAATATATCAGCATGAACACCATACAAGTAGTGTCGCCAAATCTTCAAGGCAAAAACTACCGCAGCTAACTCTAAGTCATGGGTTGGATAATTCTTCTCATGAACCTTCAACTGTCTGGAGTCATAGGCTATCACCTTGCCATTCTGCATTAACACACAACCCAAACCAAATCTGGATGCATCACAGTACACCACAAAACCTTGAGTACCCTATGGTAAGGTCAAAACTGGGACACTCGTCAACCCCTTCTTCAATTCCTAAAAACTTTTCTCACAAGCTTCAGACCATTCAAACTTCACTGATTTCTGAGTCAACTTCGTCAAAGGAGAGGAAATGGACGCGAAAGCCTCAACAAATCTCCTATAATAGCCAACCAAGCCCAAGAAACTCCTAATATGAATTGGAGATGTAGGTCTAGACCAATTCTGCGCTACCTCAATTTTCTGAGTATCAACTCTAATACCATCACCGGAAATAATATGGCCCAAGAATGCCATAAACTCAAGCCAAAACTCACACTTAGAGAACTTCACATACAACTCTCTATCCTTCAAGGTCTGAAGAACTATTCTGAGATGACTAGCATGATCTTCTTCATTCCTTGAATAGATTAGTATGTCAACAATGAAGACGATAACAAACATATCTAAATAAGGTTTGAAGACCCTGTTCATAAGATCCATGAACGCTGCTGGTGAATTGGTCAAACCAAAGGACATGACCAAGAACTCATAATGGCCATATCTAGTCCTGAATGCTGTCTTTGGAATGTCACATTCCCTAACTTTCAACTGATGGTAGCCTGATCTAAGGTCAATTTTTGAAAAACAGGTGGCACCCTGAAGTTGATCAAATAAATCATCTATCCCTGTAAGGGGATACTTATTCTTGATGGTAACCTTATTTAATTGACGATAATCTATACACATCCTAAGGGAACCATCTTTCTTTCTCACAAACAAGACCGGAGCGCCCCAAGGTAAGACACTTGGTCGAATGAAAACCTTATCTAATAGATCTTTTAACTACTTTTTCAACTCTGCTGGTGCCATTCTGTATGGCGGAATAGAGATAGGACGAGTATCTGGAATGAGGTCTATGCCGAAGTCTATTTCTCTCTCAGGAGGGACTCCGGGTAGATTATCACGAAAAACTTCTAGAAACCCTCTTACTAAATGAACTGACTGAATGGGAGGTACCTCAGCACTTGAGTCATTAACTCGGACTAAGTGATAGATACAACCCTTTGAAACTAACTTTCTTGCCTTAAGTACGAAATGAACGACCCTTAGGCACTGCTGAACTACTACTCCACTCTATAACTGGCTCATTAGGAATCTGAAACATGACAACTCGAGTTCTGCAATCTATGGAGGTATAAAAGGCATGAAGCTAGTCCATACCTAGAATGACATCAAAATCTACAATGTCTAGTTCAATTAAGTCAACCACGGTGTCTTTGTGATTGATGGAAATGACACAATCACGATAAACTCGCTCAACTAGAATAGACTCCACGACAGGTGTGGAAACACAGAAAGGTTCACAAAGTTTCTCAGGGATAACATCAAACTTATTTGCAACATAAGGGGTCACAAAATATAAACTTGCTCCTGGGTCTAGCAAAGCATAAACATCAAAAACAAAGACTTTGATCATACCTGTGACAACATCTGGAGAGTTCTCTTGCTCTTGGCGACTGGTGATTGCGTAAAGGATGTTTGCTCCTCCGCCAGTACCAGAAGTAGCTCCTCTAGGTGCAGCCCTGTCTGGTGGAGCAACTGATGAAGACTGGGAACTATTGCCTAGATTTCCACTACCTTGCTTATTCTTATGACACTCTTTCAAGAAATGTCCCTCTTGTCCACATTTGAAACAACCTGTCAAGCCATCACGACATTTACCTGGGTGGGTTCTCCCACACTTAGCACATGTAGGAGCCCAACTACCTCCTTGTGCCACACTACCCTGGGACTGCGCTGGTTTAGATATGAAGTTCTGCGAATTCTAACCATAATATTCGCCTTTCTTTCGATGTGTAGGTGCACTAGCAGATGATGGAGTAGGCCCCTTTTGCTTCTGCTGAAAGGACGAACGATTCACATTTCCTTTTATTCTGCCCAGACTCATTCCCCGTCCTCGCTTTCTTACTTCTGAACTCTTCCATGTCTCTGAGCTTCTCTTCCTCAACCTGCTGCACATAAACCAACAACCTTGATATGTCCATGTCACCTATCAGCATCGCTACCCTGCCCTCTTTGCTTGACAGACGACCCAAGACAGCAATAAACAAGCTCATTCTACTCCTCATGTCCTTCACCATTTCAGGAGCATAGCGGGACAGCTGGGTGAACTTCAACCCATACTCATGCACGCTTAAGGAATCTTGTTTCAGTGTAAGAAACTCTCGTACCTTCGCCTCCTTCAGTTCTCGGGGAAAGAAATGCCCCAAGAAGGCTTCTCCGAAACAAGCCCAACTAGAAGGTGGTGCATCCTCAAGTCTACCCCCCTTCCACTGATCAAACCATGTTCTAGAAGCATCCTTCAATTGATATGCAGCTAGTTCAACCCTTCCTGCGTCAGCAACATGCATCACCTCAAAACCTTATTCAGTTCCTCAACAAAATTTTCCGAATCTTCAGTGGTGACCAAACCAGTGAAAATGGGAGGATTCATTCTCAAGAATTTGTGAATGCTCGAAGTGTCATCCTCATCTTGCCTTGGTCCTCTTGGCTGCCCAACCTGGTTAGTCACAGCTTTGCTCAGCATCCGGATAGCTTCACGAAATTCAGCATTAGTGACCTCTCCCTGAGGTTGCACGTTTGGTGCATTAGGTACCCCTTGCTCTTGTGGTTCAACAATTCTTCTAGTTGGATGACCTAGTGTTTCTCTTCATGGAGGCATGGTTATCTGAAACACGCACAAGCACGAATTAGAGGGAAACTTTTAGAGATAAACTCTAACGCACGAGATGGATATGAAGGAAGTGAAGAATTTCCTAAATGTTGCAGCCTCTTAATTATAGATGTGGCGCGCTTCACACCGATAACTAGGACCCTACAGACACGGTGATATAGACTCCCTAGTACTGTTGAACTCTGATACCAAGTTTGTCACGCCTAAAGCCTACACCCTGGACGTGGCCGGCACTCGAAGACCATTATTGGCCCTAAGAGAACCCTTGGTCTGGCTTACTTAACTCAGCGGAACACTTAACTCAACAAAGAAAACTCAAGGAATAGTTTAAATGATAACATCTTAGCCAAAATGGCAACTTATGTCTCAAAACAAAGTATCTGCAAATACATAGCTGAGAGACTCAAAACTAACTGTTTGACTGTCTATGACACCTCTATAATACTGAGATGGATGTTGGGACAGGCCCCACACTACATTCTAATAAATAAAACTAGGAAAGCGAAATAAAAGAGTCCTCTGGAATGCAAGGAGGCTCACCACTGACTCTGGAGTGCTCAACTGGATCAACGGCGCGCTGGATGCTAATCTTGGTTACCTGCGTCTGCATCACAATAGATGCAGGCCAACTGGCATCAGTACATTGAATGTAAGAGTATGCGAGTTGGAATAGCTAAATAACAACTTAAGACTTGAAAGGAGTACAAATGAACACTTACCTTGGCTCTATTTAACTCATGAACAAGTGAACTCAATATAAAAGCAATAAGACACATGCAATATATATAAAGCTTGTAAAATAATGTAAACAACTTAGTTCGTTAAAGATAAAGCAATAACAAACTCAACTTTACTTAAATATAAAAGTAATATAACTTTTGTGGGAGATTCTCTAACCGACAACCACCACTATGAGCCTAAGTGGTGATACAACGTCTTGCCCAAGCTGTCAGAACTGTCCTATACTTTGCCGTCATATAGAACGCTTAACTTAATGGATCTACTAGTCTATACTAAAAGCATCTTAAGGAGTCATCTAAAAAGTATGATCCTTTACTACCCATAATGGCTACATGGTTCATGGAGACTTGAGTTAGTATGAACTCGCATCCCCTTATCGGTGCTCAATACTACTCCAAAATATACTTAGCTCATATGTTTGTAAAAACAAAACTCTTTCTTAGAATTGAGATAATTACTCAAAACTTAGCTTAAAAGCTCTCTAGGAATCGATGTTCCCTTTTTCTTGATCAAATGAGAAAACATTTATAAACTCTTTGGGAATACTTAGTTCCCTAATAGCTTTTCATGAGAAATGAACTCAACTCTTACTCTTTTGCTTTACTTGAAACTTGAGCCTTAAAACGAAGTCAAATTGTTTAATAAAGACTCTTGAAAACTTTAAGAAACTTTACTTTGACTTGTTTCTTAATTTCTAGACTTGACTCTTAACTTCTTTGACTTTTGATCTTAACTTTCCTTGAATTGGATTATGGATTCAAGGTTCATGATCTCATATTTATGGATGATTTCATGATGTTTAGATGTACCTTAGAGTGTTAGAATCGCCTAGGAAACATAGGTACATCGCTTAGGAACTAGTACGAAAAGGTGGGAAACGAATGGGGAGAACTGGCGTCCCTGGCGCTTTGAGAGGCGCGGGGCGCCAGCCCTCGAACTTCAGAGGGCTCTGGCTGGCGCTCTGGCTGGCCCGACGCTCCAGAGGCCAAAGTTCAGAGGAACTTTTGTGGAACTATGGCAGGCTCGACGCCCCCAGCCCTTGCCCAGAAAATCCCCGATTTTCTTCTTTGTTTTTCATCTCTTAACCCTCCAATCTTCCGTAGTTCTTTCCCCAAACACATAGGATCAATTGTACCCTCAATACACCATCAATCTAACTCCAAAAACATCCTGGAAAAATGAATCAAATCAACCCCCAATCATTAACAATTCAACCAACAAGAATTCTACAATGTTCTTCAGGAACTTCACTTTCTTAACATTCAAACAACTCCAAATTTGCTGAATTGAAACCAGTTAGTGTGTGGGTGAACTAACCCAACATGAAAGAAATATCACATACCTTAATAGGGATCACCCCCGACGAATTCCACTCCAAACGCTTGACGTTCTTGGCGAAATTTTAACTTTTCTCCCTTTCTTTCTTCCTTTCTCTTTTCTCCAAGCCCTAAGCGTTCTTTAATTCTCCAAACTGATTTAGGTTCTGTTTTTACCCTAATAAACCCCTAAAAACGAATTAGGAAATAAATTAGAGAAAATACTACTTTGCCCTTCCCTAAATCCGGATTGGGACTTTCCTCAATCCAACAGTCCAACTTCCGAAAGGCATATATCACTCATACGATGTCAAAATCATACAATCTCGGCAGCGTTGGAAAGATCTCTGCAAGGGCTTTCCAACCATATCAAGATCTTCTCCTAACTCATCCTGAGCTAGGAGTTACGGTCATTTGAAAATGGCCAAAACTCACTTTATTAACTTAGACAAAATTTCCAGATTTCCTTATTCTTTCCAAAAATCAATATTTAAATCCCTTTGTAGTCGTTTCTAGGTGCGAGATGTTACAGTATGTAGTCTAATAAGATAGTTGTCCTTATCTTGTGTATGGTTGTAAGGAAATACGTATACCACAAATTAAAAAAAAACACGTTAATGATTTAATATATGATTAACTCCAATGTAACTTTTAAAATTAATTTGCATGGTTTCAAATAAAATAGTTATGTAATTTAAACATGTGGTAATTCATAGTCCTTTCGTTCCAAATATTGTCACGTTTAAGTTCCTTTCGGAATTAACTTGACTAATTTTAAAAATTAAATTGGATAAGGTTTAATATTTCAAAATTTCAAAGACTAAACAAAAACTACTACGAGAAGTTGCACTTTTTCTCATATCACTTTAGTGAAAAAATGAATCATGTCTTTCTAATATTTTCGAATTGTATTTATATAGTTTATAAATTATATATAAAAAAATTAAATGATAAATTTTCAGCTAAAAATTAAATTTGATACTCAAAATAATTAAAACCAAGGGGTATTATTTTCCGGTATTGAAACAAATATAATTGTTTATCAAAAAATTCAAAAAAAAAACTCGGGGTTAAAGCAAACTGACAACTGTCAACAGTCAAATTTGGTAATTAACAAAAAAATTAGAGGATTAGTAGTCAAATTTGGTAATTAGCAAAAATTTAGAGGATTAAGCTTAATTAACACTTGTATAATACCGCCAACTATCCGAACACTAGATGGATTAGGCTTAATTAACACAATACTAGACAGATTAGGCTTAATCAACATATCATATAAACTCAATTACATTCAATTAAATTCTATTACATCAATCTTTTTACACATACCAAAAAAAAATTACAAATAACATGGCGTTATCAAGATCTAAGCATAGTTTAGGTTTTCGATTCCATCCTAGTGATAAAGAGTTGATCAACCATCTAAAAAGATTCATGCTCGATGGAATTTTCCACGTCCCCATGTTATCAAACTAAAGGATGTATTTGGAGACTTAGAGCCATGGCAAATTATCGATGGAGAGAAAACATGTTACTTTCTTACGCGATTAAAGAAATTCAATAATTCAAACAAGAGATTCTCAAGAACAGTTGGGAGTGGGACTTGGAGTGGCCAAACAAGTGGTATTCCCATTAGAGATAAATCAAATAGAAATATTATAATTGGATATAAGAGAAGTTTGAGGTATGAAAGTGGTATTGAAAAAGATCAAAGTGAAAAATGGCTTTTGAAGGAATATTTTTTGCCAGATGAGTATATTAAGAAAAGCAAGAACAAGGATATATTTGCCATTTGTAGAATTAAAGAGAAGACAAAAAACGATGAGGAAAATAATAATGATGACGATGATGATGATGTTAAGGATGAAGATGTTGATGGATTACTGGATTATCTATTTGAAGGTAATTATGATCAAGTAATTAGCAATGATAATGACAATGAATTAGAGGGTAATTATGAAGTGAGGACAAGTGATGAAGCAAGTACAAGTACATTAAACAATAATGGAATCAATCCATATGAGAATTCAAGCATTGAGTCTGTATTGGAAATGATTGAGTTTTAATGTTTATAAAGCATGCAAATAGCAATGCTATCAAGTACTTTTTTTTTGTTACATTAGTCATTAGGTTATAAACTTATAATAGCTTGAATGTGAATAATTTTCGTTTAGAAAAATATGAATTTGCAGTTGAGGATACATTGTTGCATGAGTATTTGTCTTTAAATATTGAAGAAAACTAATTAATACAATTTCTTCTTTTAATAGCTTGATCATCCTTGTTTTTGAGACGTTCTTGACACAGATCCAAGATATTTTCTTTTAGAACAAAAGAAAACATAATACTTAAGTTTTTTCCAGAGCAAGCAAGTCAGCAAATGCTTGTCTACCTCAACAATACACTTGAACTAATAAAAGTGATATGGATTAGTAGATCCTCTATTTGGAGGTAATTATGATCATTGATCAAGTAATTAGCAACGATAATGACAATCAGTTAGAGAGTAATTATGAAAGTGAGGACAAATTATGAAGCAAGTACAAGCACATTAAACAATAATGTTTAACATGGAGATTATGGAAAATTAATGGAATTAATCCATATGAGAATTCAAGCATTGAGTCCGTACTTGAAATGATTGAATTATAATGTTTATAGGCATGCAAATAGAAATGCTATCAAGTTTTTTTTTTTGTTACATTAGATTATAAAATTTTGTACGGATAGCTCATCAAAAGAAAGAAAGAAAGAAACCCCTTATATTTATCTTATTTTTTCGAGGAAGGAACTTGAATGCAACGCGATATATTGCAAACAAATGTCTAACCTCTTTTAATTTTTAGTTTCATAAATAATAATATTATCATGTCAAGTTAAATGGCAAAAATAATTATATTAGAATAAAAAAGGCAAATCTAAATTAATATTTATTATTTTTGTGCATGTGTATAAATATTTAAGGCCTCTTATTATAATTTGGTGTTAGACTACTAATTTTATTGAGACGTTCTTAACATAGATCCAAGACAATTTCTTTTAGAGAAAATGAATACATACTACTTAAACTTTTCTAGAGCAAGTAGGTCAACAAATTCTTGTCTACCTCAACAAAACACTTACGCGAGCATTGAGGCTTTCATCGAAACAAAGAGAGAGGAGCGGAAAGCCACTTGACTGTAAGGAAAGGGACATGTATCCTTTGAACTGATAAAAATGTCAATAGTTATTGATGAGCCTGATCTAAAAAAAGAATGTCAAGAATGCAACCAATTATTGCTAATGAATGATTTTATTTTTTTGAAAACAAACACTTTTAATGACTCAATGTCTCAAGCATTCAAACAAACCTCAATTTATTGCAAACAAATAAATTTGAATCCAATTACATTATTGTAAACATAAATACAAACATCTAAGTTGTGTGATTTCGAGAATGCAACCAATTATTGCTGCTTATATCAATAGAAATCAGTAGATAGATATTTATATTGACTTTGGAGCAAATTAAATATGTATACAAACACAATTAACAATTCTTATGAAAAACATGAATTTTAGCAACAACTACAAATATTAATGGAAACTAAAATGGAATAAACATAATCATTAACCTTTTGTGTTGTATACACATTAACACAAGTCAACTCAAAGAGTTTATCAATGAAAAAAACTCTACAGTGTCAATATAATCTATTAACAGTTGATAACAATCTATCTATTTTATTTTTTACGTAACAAGTTTCACACGTGATATTTCACATTGATCGTGTCCCCGATACTATTTATTAGAATAGTGTGTTGGAATAAACAAAACTCAGAGTGGGTGAAATGCAACACAGATGGCGCATGTAGGGAAAATCCTGGACAGAGTTCATATGGATTCAGCATTAGGAATAGCAGGGGGGATTTAATTTATGCTGAGGCACAAATCATAGGAGAGGCAATAAATATGGAAGCTGAGATTATGGGTGTGTTGAAGGCGATGTAGTACTGCAAGACACACAATTTTCAGAAGATCATACAGGAAACAGACTCATTGACTCTAAAAAATATGTTGCTAAAACAGTGGAAGATTCCTTGGTCATATGCTGATAAGTTAGTGGAGCAGGAATAAATAAAGTATGTAAATTAGTGGACAACAAGTGTAAAGTATTATGCATTATTAAAATATGTGCATATAGTAGTGTGCAGAGCATGCAAATAGCAATGCTATCAAGTACTTTTTTTTTGTTACATTAGTCATTAGGTTATAAACTTATAATAGCTTGAATGTGAATAATTTTCGTTTAGAAAAATATGAATTTGCAATTGAGGATACATTGTTGCATGAGTATTTGTCTTTAAATATTGAAGAAAACTAATTAATACAATTTCTTCTTTTAATAGCTTGATCATCCTTGTTTTTTTTTATATGGCAAACACATGTTTAACCTTTTCAATTTTTTATTTTTATAAATAATAATGTTACCATGTGAAGCTAAACGCAAAAAACAATGAACTAAGAATAAAAAAAGGCAATCCTGAATTAATAATATTTTTGTGCATGTGTATAAATATTTAAGGCCTCTTATTATAATTTGGTGTTAGACTAGTTGAGGCGCTGTTAGGAAGAAAGTACCTTTGAAAGTATGATGTTATTAGTGACAGGAGAATATGGTTGAAAATAATCTAGTTTATAGTAATCTAATATGAATAATATTTATTATGCATATGATGTACGGGAATTATTGATTAAACAGTAGAACATTAATATGACTACTTATCTACATGATGAAATGATATTAGCGTATCAAACACTGATTTTCTGTATTGTAAAAGATATAGAAATAATTGAATTAAGAAGAATGATATGGGAAAAAATATTTGACTAAGAAGAATTAGAACTAGCAACTAAAACCTGGTATGAAATAGACGAAATAGACGAAATAGATATAGACCTAGAACGAATTAATATTAGCGGTCTAGAATTAGAATACTCAGACTAATGATAAATTACGAATACCTTCAATACTGGCAAGCAACCATTGCAGATATCACCTTATTAGGGAAGCTGATAAAACAAAATATAGAAACATATCAACAAACTCAAGATATACAATATATAGAATATATACTAGAGAAATATAAAAGAAATTATAAGATTAATACTTTAGAAAAAATGTATTATGACAGAATTAATATTTGAAATGCACACCCCCCCCCCCCCCAAAAAAAAGGGTATTAGAGCCATAGAAAGTAAAGAACAACACAAATATGAATTAATTAGGACAATTATAGAGAAACGCTACGAGTTGAAACATAGACAAGAAAGACTTAAATATAACATAAACGCATGAGTATGCCAAAAATCTCTACTAGCCCAAAGAAAAATAATATTTGAAATACAACTACAAGTACAACAAATACAATATAAACTAAAACACAATCTATAATGAATAAAGAAGAATTTGCTATAGAAGAAAAAACCTATAAAAACCCAGACGGATTAGAAATAAAAATAATATTTTCAAGCTTAGGAAGAAGATATAAAAAAATAGGTGAAAATTTATATCTAATGATAGAAAAAGAAACAGTAAGATTAGAAGATAGTCTAATAACCATGGTACGAATAACTAGAGAAAATGAAGAAATAGATAGGAAAAAAGAGATAGAAATTATTAAACAACAAGCAAAACTAGAAAAACATCAAATAGAAGAAACAAAAAATGATAAAATAATTGCTCTAGAAAAAGAATTATCTACACTAAAAGAATTATATGCAACTAAACAAAAAGAAAGAGAACTTGAAACAAAGTTAAAAAATGAAATAGAAAAATTCAAGGAAAAATTACAGATCGAAGAAAAAGAAGAACCAGATATAAGAATAGATGATATAAATGAAGATCACTCAGAACAAGGTTCAGATATAAGCGAAACATATACAGAAATGTTAGCAAATCTAGAAGATAAGGATATAAATTCTATAGAAATAAATACAGGAGATATTAAGGTTACAAAAGCAAGCACATCAGGAGTTAAAAGCCCAAAGGAATTAAAATCCAACTATTATACAGTTAGTTATGAACAATCTCGTAGGTAGGGGTGTTCACGGTTTGGATAAAAACCGATCCAAACTGAAAAAGCAAACCAAACCGATAAAATAAAACCGATTTTATTTGGGTTTGGTTTGGTTTGGTTTTAGATTTTTGAAAATCGATAGTATTTGGTTTGGTTATGGTTTTATTAAAAAAAACCGAAGAAATAACCGAACCGATGAATTATATACATATATTTTATTAATATACATACTTAATATATTATTTTTATAAACAATTTTAAAGA
>NW_006238955.1:361164-368948 GCF_000226075.1 Solanum tuberosum
AATATAGTGAATTTTAAAGCTTTATTGATAGTAAATTTAGTGATTGAAAGTTTAGTAATTTAAGTCATTCTAACTATTTTTCGTTTTGAATGGATTGTTGTCACTTTTTTCACATTTTAAATGAATTGTTTCTTTTATTTCTGTGTATGGTTAATAACCGAATAACCGAACCAAACCAAACTGAAACCGATAATCACCAAACCGATAAATGTATATTATATTTGGTTTGGTTTGGTTTTGATAATTTTAAAACCGATTAAGTTGGTTTGGTTTTGGTTTTGACCAATAACCGATCCAAACCAACCCGTGAACACCTCTACTGATAGGTATGATAGTATATGGAATAAAAGATTAAACAGAAAATGGACACCAACTCCAGCAACTACGCAAAATAATAATTTTTTAGATCTAGACTACGTAACAGATATAAATAAAACAATCCAATTAGGGGTAGGATATATATTCAAACAATTAATAGATAACAAAATAGGAATGACAGAAGTACCAGGATATATAGAAAGGACACTTATAGGAACAGTAAAACTATGGTTACAAAATCTATCAGAAGAAAGTATAAAAACATTAAAAAATAATAAGAGAATAGATGGTGAAATAGCAACAACCCCAATTTACATATTAAATAAATATGAAATAGCTATACGGAATGAATTTAGTAGTAACGACTACAGAAATAGAAGAACAAAAATAAAGAAAAAACAGACTAAACAGAAATTTAATGTTAAAATTAGCAATATGTAACATGTGTTATATAGAAGAATATACGTGTGTATCTAGAGAATATTATTATAAAGGAACATATAGTACAGAGGAAGGAAAAGAAATACGAAGGTTATACTTTATAAAATTAACCAGAACCTTTAGTTCAAAAATAATAAAAGAATGGAATGAAGCAGGATTACAAGATACTTTAGGATCAAGAATAAGATACTTATGAAAATGGTATTCAGAAATATGTGAAAAATATAGAAAAGAAATGAAAATGGCAAAAACCATAATAAAAAACTTAGCATGTTGTAAAGATAAGATAGCACCCCAATTTGTATGTAATGATAATGTAATGACCCTCTATGTCATTTCTGTGTCTTGTCTTCTATCTGTCATTTAGAGCGTTCTTGTAGCGACCCTAAGTCATTTATGACCAGCTGGGACTGAGAGTTCAGTCACCTGGTCGTTCGTTTGGTCTTGGTACGAGTTTTTCTGTTTTGGAGCTTATGAACCTTCAACGATCATTTTCGATCAAAAGTTCAAGAAGATGATATCAGAATCAAATTCTACGATTCTATCAGCTCCGGAAGGGTCATTTTAGGTTAGTAGCATGGTCGACTGACTCCCGAGGTTTTCAGTGTGAGTCAGTGCGATTAGGCGTTTTAACTTTATGTTTAAGCCTAACTTTGACTTTGGTCAACATTCTGAATAAACGTGCTCGGATAAGAATTTCGTCAGCGCGGTTAGCTCCGGAATGTCAAGTTTGGTCTAGATTAACCCTTCTTTTGAGTCCCGAGGTTTTCGATATCTTTCCGAGCCCTTTTGTGGCTTTTGGAAGTGGGACCCACTTTTTATCGAGATGACCTTTGATGGAAATTTCGACTGCGCTGTTGAGTCTGGAATATCGAATTTGGTATGGTTCCATATCTCGTTTGTGTGTACGGGGTTCCGAACGAGTTCGGAGCACCCCGTCTGAGTTTTTAGTTTTTGGGAAATTGTAGAAAATATGCTATAATTACAGAAAAACCAGCAACATTTCCCAAAACTTAAACCCTCATCTCTCTCTCATCTCTCAACCGATTTAGGCGATTCGAAATGCGGGAGCTTCGTTTTTTTGGTGGCTTCGCTGTAGAGTGTTCGGAAGTTGTCGGGTGTGCGTAGTTTGAGGTAAATTTTGAGATAACCTGACAGTTGTACCCCTTTTTCGAGCTTTTGTTTTTGACATTCTTGTTTTTGTCATATCTCTCTCATTTTAGCTCGATTTTGGGTGATTGGAAGTCCCACGTGTTGAGAATTGTCGAGAGTTCATCGTAGAGTGTTCAAAGAGTGTTGGCTACCTTTCGATTCTCGTTTATTCCAAGTTTAGACTGCTGTTGTAGGTTTTCTTTTAGTTGATTAAAGTCTGGTTTCTTGCTTGTTGGGTTTTGCTATGTTTTGAGCTTCGAATTGTGTTCCATTTTGGAACAAAAATTTGGGGTGCCATTTAGGGTCTCTTGACGGAGTCAAATTCGGGCAGTTCGATGCGGGTCCTACGATTCTCGTTTTGACTCCAATATTGACCCGTCTCCGTTTGTTGTGATTTTGGTGTCTAAATGACCGTAATAACGTTGTGACTCTATTTTTATAGCGGGGCAACGCTTAGAGGTCGTTCGGATAGGGAAAGCTCCAGTAAAGTGATTTGGAGAGCGCGCGATCGGCCTTAATGTAGGCTACGACTTCCTTTCTTTTAGATTGAGCTTAATTATGCAAAAACATGTCAATTGGAGTGAATTGGGGGTGGGTACCAGTTTACTATCTTACTTTGATTAGATACCTCATGTTAGGATCGATTAGCCATATTTTGGGTATAGTATCATGTTAACCGGTTTAGTAGAGTTGCATGCTTATGTGCTAAATGCTATTGTATGCTTGTATACTATGTATTGTATGCCTTGTTCATCCTTAACCGTAAACACGATGTCCTTAGTCTAGCTTAGGCTATTATTGCCTTAGACTTATTAACCGTGTGGGCTGGATAGCCTTGACTTTATGCCTACGTCGTTCAGATGACTTAGCTCCTGGTAGACTGGAATAGCAGACTTGAGTCTGATAGTTTGAGCCTTAGATTAGGCGTTATCGCTGCTTGCTGCACTTCTGTATCTTCTCCCTCTTATTCTGCGGTTCTGATGCATTCTTGAAGGTTTGGTGCATCACTAGAGGCGTGGGATTGAGATAGTATAGGCTTGGAGCCTTTTCTGTGATTTCTTAGAGTGGACAGCGTTCCACGGTGGTTGTTGTTGGATTGGATCCTATTGGAGATACCCTAACCTCCGGGGTCATTCTTTCTAGCTGGGCTGGGAATGTATCGCTGGCTGGGTAGACTAGATGATATCGATGATCTCCCCCGGGACTCTCCTTCTAGGTGGTCTGGGAGTGTGCTGCTGGCTGGGTGTCCCCCGGGTCGCTCTTTCTAGCTGGGCTGGGAACTGACTGCATGGTAGGACGACTCGCGATATCTACCTCACTCACGGGTCCCTCTTTCTAGCTGGGCTGAGAGTGGACTGTTTGGTTGGGTGTCCCCTAGGGTCACTGTTTCTTGCTGGGTTGGGAGTGCACTGCTGGCTGGATGGAGTCTGATGGATTATCTTGGTTACTTTGGGCTGGGAGCCCCATTTTCTTCTTTCTCAGTAGACTTAGCTTTTCTGTGTACCTGTCGGGCTTATGGGGTCCGTTCAGGTTTTATTTGAGCTTGCGCAAGAGTGTACCTTCTGGGCATATGGGGTCTAGTTAGGTTTAGTTTAGTGTACTTAGTTTGTTTCTGGTATGCTCGTGTGCTTTCTTTTCTTATCCGCTTTAACCTCACTGTGTTTAGATTCTATACTTTCTTATTGCTGTTACCCTTTTTACTCAGTCGGGCTATGATGCCTGCTGAGTACCTGTTGTGTTGGTACTCAGCTACGGTCTGCATCTATTTCATGATGCAGGTCCCAATACCAGTTACCAGCGGTGATTAGTTCTAGCCTTCTTTTGCAGCTGTGATTAGGAGACGAGGGTGAACACTTAGCGTTTTGGGTTTGTTTTGTCTCGTTCTTTTGTTTTAGCTGGTCTTGTTGCCTTTGAGACACGCTCTGTTGTGGTCCACTTTTTGGACTTGTACTCTTTATTAGATAGCTCTGTACTAGTGCCTTCCAGATTCTGGGAGTGATTTCTGTATATATTTATTTTGGGTTGCTTTCGCCTTGTTATTCTTGTTTAGATTATTGTTATCGTTAGTTTCTGCCCTTTCGCTCATAGCTTGATGTTTTGGCTTACGGGTTGGCTTATCTACTGGTAGGGTATAGTAGGTGCCATCATAACTAGTGAAATCGGGTCGTGACAAGTTGGTATCAGAGCCTCAGATTCACCGGTCTCACTTGTACAGAGCTAACGTCTAGTAGAGTCTTGCAGATCCGTTCGGAGACGTCCGTAACTTATCTTCGAGAGGCTACAGTATGTCCTTAGAAAGATTTCCTCTTTTGTTTCACTTTCGTGCAGCATGTGTCTTATTTGTTCCTTAAGATCTCACTTGTTTCACTCTTTCGCAGGATTGCTCGCTCGTTAGGTGGCGCGGCCGGGGGTGATGCACCCAGGCCTGCAGACAGAGCCCTAGCTTGGGGTAGACGCCAACCCCGAGGTCGAGAGAGGGCCGCAACATCAGTTCAGGAGAGAGAGGAGGATCCAGAGCTAGTAGCAGACCCTTCAGCACTTCGTATACCAGATCAGCCGGTGGGGCCGGGGCCACCCCAGCCGCCACCCGAACTACTTCTGACTCCAGATCTCCAGGCCGCTATTGCTCAACTCATCAGTTCAGGAGAGAGAGGAGGATCCAGAGCTAGTAGCAGACCCTTCAGCACTTCGTATACCAGATCAGCCGGTGGGGCCGGGGCCACCCCAGCCGCCACCCGAACTACTTCTGACTCCAGATCTCCAGGCCGCTATTGCTCAACTCTTAGGTGTTCTTGGGGGGATGCAGCAGCCACCCGCCTCAGTTACACCATCACTAGTACCGCAGGATCAGCCTACAGTGAGGGCAACTCAGGTCAAGGTACCACCTGAGGGAGTACACCCCTTGGCAGCGGATAGACCTATGCCGCTTGAGGACCAGAAGATGCTTGGTGTGTTTTTCAGGTTGACTTCACCGAGGTTTTCTGGGCAGTGGGTGAGGATGCCCACGAGTTTCTTACTACTTGTCGTGAGAGGCTTCACTCTTTGGTACTTATGGAGTCTAGAGGGGCCGACTTCATTGCTTACCAGCTAGATGGGTTAGCCAGACAGTGGTGGCGCACATTCGTTCAGACGAGGCCAGTTAGATCTCCACCAGTATCATGGGATGAGTTTTCTGACGCCTTCTTGGCCAAGTTTATCCCTCGTAGCGTCAGAGGCCGCCTTTAGGGGATCAGTTCTGCAGGTTGGAGCAGGGCTCCATGTCGGTGGTAGAGTACTAGACTAGGTTCCACGAGCTCTCCCATCATGCTTAGATGATATTACCTACAGAGAAAGATAGAGTTAGGTGCTTTGTTCGTGGGTTGAGATTGCAGCTTCGGCTTGAGACCCAGTCCTTAGTTTCTGCGGGTAGATCTTTTTTAGATTTAGTTGACCATGCTAGTACTATGGAGCAACTTCGTCGCGAGGCCCAAGGGGGTAGCGAGAAGAGGGCTAGGCATTAGGGCAGCTACAGTGACTCCCGCCCCAGGTCCAGAGATTATCATGACAGGGCCGTACAGCGGTTTCGATAGGGTCAGTCTAGCAGACTTACACAGGCCTCTCTTCAGGCATCAGATGGTGGTCGGAGTGAGGCTAGCTCGAGTCTGGGCCTTGAGGTGTTTCAGTCGGGTTCTTCCGGCCAAGGTAGTCGTTCATCTGGGAGTCGCCCTCGATAGGGTTGCTATGAGTGTGGTGAAATGGGACATTGGGCCAGGGACTCGGCCTATTTCTATTCCTCCATATCGGATGGCTCCTGCTGAGCTCAAGGAGCTCAGTGTTCAGCTTCAGGATCTCTTGGGTAAGGGATTTATCAGACCTAGTGTATCACCTTGGGGCACTCCCGTTCTTTTGTTAAGAAGAAGCCCGTTCTTTTTGTTAAGAAAAAAGACAGTACGATGCGCATGTGCATTGACTATAGGCAGTTGAATAAGGTGACAGTGAAGAATCGATATCCTCTACCTAGGATTGATGACCTATTTGACCAGCTACAGGGAGCTTCAGTGCTCTCTAAGATTGATTTGAGGTCCGGTTACCACCAGTTGAGGATTAGGGCAGCGGACATCCCTAAGACTGTATTTAGGACCCGTTATAGCCATTATGAGTTCTTGGTGATGTCATTTGGGTTGACTAATGCCCCTGCTGCCTTTATGGACTTGATGATGTGCGTGTTCAAGCCTTATCTTGATTCCTTCATCATAGTCTTCATTGATGACATTTTGATATACTCGCGGAGTAGGGGTGATCATGAGCAGCATTTAAGAGTTGTGCTCCAGACTTTGAGAGATCAGCGGCTTTATGCCAAGTTCTCAAATTGCCAGTTTTGGTTAGACTCTGTATCGTTCTTGGGGCATGTTGTATCCAAGGAGGGCACTATGGTAGATCCGGCGAAGATTGAGGTTATTTGTGATTGGGCTAGGCTGATTTAGGCGATTCGAAGTGCGAGAGCTTCATTTTTTTGGTGGGTTCGCTGTAGAGTGTTCAGAAGTTGTCGGGTGCGGGTAGTTTGTGGTAAATTTCGCAATAACCTGACTGTTGTACCCTTTTTTCGAGCTTTTGTTTTTGGTATTCTTGTTTTGGTCATATCTCTCTCATTTTAGCTCGATTTTCTTTGATTCGAAGTCCCACGTGTTGAAAATCATCGAGAATACGTCATAAAATGTTCAAAGAGTGTTGGCTACCTTTCGATTCACGTTTATACTGAGTTTAGACTGCTATAGGTTTTCTTTTAGTTGATTAAAGTGTGGTTTCTTGCTTGTTGGTTTTTGCTATGTTTTGAGCCTCGAATTGTGTTTCATTTTGGAACACAAGTTTGGGGTGCCGTTTAGGGTCTCTTGACAAAGTCAAATTCGGGCAGTTCGGTGCGGGTTCCATGATTCTCGTTTTGACTCCATAATTAACTTGTCTCCGTTTGTTGTGATTTTGGTGTCTAAACGACCGCAATAATATTGTGACTCTATTTTTCATAGCGGGGTAGCGTTTTGAGGTCGTTCGGATAGGGAAAGCTCCTGTTAAGTGATTTGGAGTGTGCGCGATCGACCTTAAAGTAGGCTACGACTTCCTTTCTTTTAGATTGAGCTTAATTGTGTAAAAACGTGTCGATTGGAGTGAATTGGGGGTGGGTACCAGTTTACTACCTTACTTTGATTAGATACCTCATGTTAGGATCGATTGACCATATTTCGGGTATAGTATCATGTTAACCGGTTTAGTAAATTTGCATGCTTATGTGCTAAATACTATTGTATGCTTGTATGCTTTGTATTGTATGCCTTGTTCATCCTTAACTGTAAGCATGATGTCCTTAGTCTAGGTTAGGCAAGGATTGCCTTAGACTTAAGACCCGTGTGGGCTGGATAGCCTTGACTTTACGCCAACGTCGTTCGGATGACTTAGCTTCTTGTAGACTGGAATAGCAGACTTGAGTCTGATAGTTTGAGCCTCAGACTAGGCGTTATCGCTGCTTGCTGCACTTCTGTATCTTCTCCCTCTCATTCTTCGGTTCTGACGAATTCTCGAAGGTTTGGTGTATCACTATAGGCGTGGGATTGAGATAGTATAGGCTTGGAGACTTTTCTGTGATTTCTTATAGTGGACGGCGTTCCACAGTGATTTTTGTTGGATTGGATCCTATTGAAGATACCATCACCCCCGGGATCGTTCTTTCTAGCTGGGCTGGGAACGTATCGCTGGCTGGGTAGACTCGGTGATATCGACGATCTCCCCCGAGCCTCTCTTTCTAGCTGGGCTGGGAGTGTGCTGCTGGCTGGGTGTCCCCGGGTTGCTCCTTCTAGCTAGGCTGGGAGCTGACTGCATGGTAGGACGACTCGCGATATCTA
>NW_006238955.1:375531-375654 GCF_000226075.1 Solanum tuberosum
ATGCCTATTCCCATCATGTGGGATGTGCACTCTAGTTATTGGATAGGTTCTACAACGTGTAGAAAATAGTATGGGATGCTATCTACACATGGCACGAGTAGGCTTTGAAGATACTAAAGTGAG
>NW_006238955.1:376063-384999 GCF_000226075.1 Solanum tuberosum
TCCCTTTTTGGACTAAAGTGTAGGGATTTGGAGATGATGACATGTCATGGCTTTGATAGGTTTCTAAGTGTTGAAGATGAAGACTTGGTGAGTCCTCATAGATTCGAGGACAATACCCTATATGTTCCTTTTGATGTATTTCTAATATTGTTTAAGTTGTGTACGGGATTAGTCCCGAATTTTGTACTCTAAAGTATTAGATGGTTTGAGACATCATGTATAAAGTCTAGAAAGTCTTCCGCTTGCTATTATTTTTTTTTTAAATTATGAAATGTTTTCTTGGTAAAGAAAGTTTTAAATTCCTTATGGTTTTAGTGTCTATGCGATGAATGAATGCTAAGAGGCTTGTATTAGACCTCTTTGAGGTCGAGTACGCCGGTTACGACTAGGGGGTGCTCCCGGGTCGTGACAGCTGGGCTGGGAGTGCACTGCTAGCTGGATGGAGTCTGATGGATTATCTTCGTTACTTTGGGCTGGGAGCCCGATTTTCTTCTTTCTTAGTAGACTTAGTTTTTCTGTGTACCTGTCGGGCTTATAGGGATCCGTTCAGGTTTTATTTGAGCTTGCGCACGACTGTACCTTCTGGGCATATGGGGTCCAGTCAGGTTTAGTTTAGTGTACGTAGTTTGTTTCTGCTATGCTCGTGTGATTTCTTTTCTTATTTGCGTTTACCTCTCTGTGTTTAGATTCTATCCTTTCTTATTGTTTTTACCCTTTTTGCTCAGTCGGCCTATGATGCCTACTGAGTAACTGTTGTGTTGGTACTCATGCTACGCTCTGCATCTATTTCGTAATGCAGGTCCCAGTACCAGTTCGTTTCTGCCCTATCGCTCATTGCTTCATATTTTCGAGGCCTTATATGGTAGACGTTGTCGCTCTCGTATTGGTTGGTTTGAGTCTTCAGAGCCTAGACCGCGTGGTACGGATTTGTTTCAGAGGCTTTGGACCAGGTGAGAGTGATTTAGGATAGACTCAAGACGGCTCAGAGTAGGCACCAGAGTTATGCGGATCGAAGGCGTAGACCTTTGAAATTCTCTGTTGGTGATCAGGTATTCCTCCGTATGTCGCCCATTAAGGGCGTAATGAGGTTTGGGAGGCGGGGAAAGCTTAGCCCCAGGTACATTGGGCCTTTTGAGATACTCCGGATTGTTAGGGAGGTTGCTTATGAGTTGGCCCTACCTCCAGCATTTTCAACCATCCACCCGATTTTCTATGTCTCGATATTGCGGCGGTATGTTCCTGATGAGTCCCATGTGCTCCAGTACGACGCAGTCGAGTTGATTGATCGTTTGATATTTGCAGAGGAACAAGTTGCCATTCTAGCCAGAGATGTAAGGAGATTGCGCTCGAGAGCCATCCCTGTTGTTAAGGTCCATTAGAGGCATCGTCTAGTCGAGGAGGCTACCTGTGAGACCGAGCAGGAGATACGAGAGCAGTTTCCCGGATTGTTTGAGCCTTCAGGTACTTCTTGATCATTTCTTTCGCGGACGAAAGTCCTTTTTAGTAGTGGATATTGTAATGACTCTCCAGGTCATTTCTGTGTCTTGCCTTCTGTGTGTAGTTTAGAGCGTTCCTGTAGTGACCCCAAGTAATTTTTGACTTGCTGGTACTGATAGTTCGGTCACCTGGTCATTCGTTTGGTCTTGGTGCCAGTTTTTGTGTTTCGGGGCTTATGAACCTTGAATGATCATTTTTGATCAAAAGTTCAAGAAGACGACATCGGAATCCAATTCTGACGATTCCATCAGCTCTGGAAGGGTCATTTTAGGCTAGTAGCATGGTCGACATGACTCCCGTGTTTTCAGTGTGAGTCGGTGCGATTAGGCGTTCTAACTTTCAGTTTAAGCCTAAGTTTGAGTTTGGTCAACATTCTAAGTAAACGCACTCGGTTGAGAATTCCGTCAGCGCGGTTAGCTCCAGAATGTCAAGTTTGGTCTAGATTGACCCTTCTTTTGTGTCCCAAGGTTTCCGATATCTTTCCGATCGCTATTGTGGTTTTTGACTATAATTGACTTTTCGAAGTGGGACTTACATTTTATCGAGATGACCTTTGATGGAAATTTTGACTGCGCCCTTCAGTCTGGAATATCGAATTTTGTATGGTTGCATATCTCGTTTGCGTGCACGGGGTTCCGAAAGAGTTCGGAGCACCCCGTCTGAGTTTTTAGTTTTTGAAAAATTGCAGAAAATCTGATATAATTGCAGAAAAACCAGCAACATTTCCCAAAACTTAAACCCTCATCTCTCTCTCATCTCTCAACCGATTTAGGCGATTTGAAGTGCACGAGCTTCGTTTTTTTGGTGGCTTCGCTGTAGAGTGTTCAGAAGTTATCGGGTGCACGTAGTTTGATGTAAATTTTGCGATAGCCTGACTGTTGTACCCCTTTTTCGAGCTTTTGTTTTTGGCATTCTTGTTTTGGTCATATCTCTCTCATTTTAGCTCAGCTTTGGGTGATCCGAAGTCCCACGTGTTGAGAATTGTCGAGAATTCGTCGTAGAGTGTTCAAGGAGTGTTGGCTACCTTTCGATTCTCATTTATTCCGAGTTTAGACTGCTGTTGTAGGTTTTCTTTTAGTTGATTAAAGTGTGGTTTCTATCTTGTTGGTTTTTGCTATGTTTTGAACCTCGAATTGTGTTCCATTTTGGAACAAAAGTTTGGGGTTCCGTTTAGGTTCTCTTGAAGGAGTCAAATTCAGGCATTTCGGTGCGGGTCCCACGATTCTCGTTTCGACTCCAAAATTGACCTGTCTCCGTTTGTTGTAATCTTGGTGTCTAAACGATCGTAATAAGATTGTGACTCTATTTTTGATAGTGGGGTAGCGTTTCGAGGTCGTTCGGATAGGGAAAGCTCCGGTAAATTGATTTAGAGAGCGCGCGATTGACCTTAAGGTAGGCTACGACTTCCTTTCTTTTAGATTGATCTTAATTGTGTAAAAACATGTCGATTAGAGTAAATTGGGGGTGGGTACCAGTTTACTACCTTACTTTGATTAGATACCTCATGTTAGGATCGATTGGCCATATTTCGGGTATAGTATCAGGTTAATCGGTTTTGTAAAGTTGCATGCTTATGTGCTAAATGCTATTGTATGCTTGTATGCTATGTATTGTATGCTTGTTCATCCTTAACCGTAATCATGATGTCCTTAGTCTAGGTTAGGCTAGCATTCCCTTAGACTTATGACCCGTGTGGGGTGGATAGCTTTGACTTTATACCTACGTCGTTCGGATGACTTATCTCCTTGTAGACTGGAATAGCAAACTTGAGTATGATAGTTTGAGCCTTACATTAGGCGTTATCACTGCTTGCTGCACTTTTGTATGTTCTCTCTCTCATTCTTCGGGTCCGATGCATTCCCGAAGGTTTGGTGCATCACTAGAGGCGTCAGATTGAGATAGTATAGTCTTGGAGCCTTTTCTGTGACTTCTTAAAGTGGACGGCGTTCCACGGTGGTTGTTGTTGGATTGGATCCTATTAGAGATAGCATCACCCCCGGGGTCGTTCTTTCTAGCTGGGCTGGGAACGTATCGCTGGCTGGGTAGACTTGGTGATATCGACGATCGCCCCTGGGCCTCTCTTTCTAGCTAGGCTGGGAGTGTGGTACTGGCTGGGTGTCCCCGGGTCGCTCCTTCTAGCTGGGCTGGGAGTTGACTGCATGGTAGGACTACTCGCGATATCTACCTCACTCACGGGTCCCTCTTTCTAGCTGGGCTGGGAGTGGACTGTTTGGTTTGATGCCCCCTAGGGTCACTCTTTCTAGCTAGGCTGGGAGTGCACTGCTGGCTGGGTGGACTCTGATGGATTATCTTAGTTACTTTGGGCTGGGAGCCCGGTTTTCTTCTTTCTCATTAGACTTTACTTTTCTGTGTACCTGTCGGGCTTATGGGGATCCGTTCAGGTTTTATTGGAGCTTGCGCACGAGTGTACCTTCTGGGCATATGGGGTCCAGTTAGGTTTAGTTTAGTGTACTTAGTTTGTTTCTGCTATGCTCGTGTGCTTTTTTTTTTTATCCGCTTTGACCTCTCTGTGTTTAGATTATATCCTTTCTTATTGTTTTACCCTTTTTGCTCAGTGGGCCTATGATGCCTACTGAGAACCTGTTGTGTTGGTACTCATGCTACGCTATGCATCTATTTCGTGATGCAAGTCCCAGTACCAGTTACCAGCGGTGATTAGTTCCAGCCTTCTTTTGCAGATGTGATTCAGTGACGTGGGCGAACACTGGGCATTTTGGGTTTGTTTTGTCTCCTTCTTTTGTTTTAGCTAGTCTTGTTGACTTTCAGACACGCTCTGTTGTGGTCCACTTTTGGGACTTGTACTCTTTATTAGATAGCTCTGTACTAGTGACTTCTAAATTCTGGGAGGGATTTCTGTATATATATATTTTGGGTTGCTTCCGCCTTCTAATTCTTGTTTAGATTATTGTTATCGTAAGTTTCGGCCCTTTCGCTCATTGCTTGATGTTCTGGGTTACTGGTTGGCTTACCTACTGGTAGTGTATAGTAGGTGCCATCAAAACTCGAGAAATTGGCCCTTGGGTAAGGGATTTATCAGGATCTCCTGGGTAAGGGATTTATCAGACCCAATGTATCATCTTGGGGCGCTCCCGGTCTTTTTGTTAAGAAGAAGGAAGGTACGATGCTCATGTGCATTGACTATAGGCAGTTGAATAAGGTGACAGTGAAGAATCGATATCCTCTACCTAGGATTGATGACCTATTTGACCAGCTACAGGGAGCTTCAGTGTTCTCTAAGATTGATTTGAGGTCCGGTTACCACTAGTTGAGGATTAGGGCAGCGGACATCCCTAAGACTGTATTTAGGACCCGTTATGGCCATTATGAGCTCTTGGTGATGTCATTTGGGTTGACTAATGCCCCTGCTGCTTTTATGGACTTAATGATGTGCGTGTTCAGGCCTTATCTTGATTCCTTCGTCATAGTCTTCATTGATGACATTTTGATATACTCGCGGAGTAGGGGTGATCATGAGCAACATTTAAAAGTTGTGCTCCAGATTTTAAGAGATCATCGGCTTTATGCCAAGTTCCCAAAGTGCCAGTTTTGGTTAGACTCTATAGCGTTCTTGGGGCATGTTGTATCCAAGGAGGGCATTATGGTAGATCCGGCGAACATTGAGGCTATTTGTGATTGGCTAGGCTCACCTCAGTTACTGAGATTCGGAGTTTCGTCGGACTAGCGGGCTACTATAGAAGATTTGTGGGGGGTTTCTCTACCTTGGCAGCACCTCTTACCCCGTTGACTCGTGTTGATGTTCCCTTTGTTTGGTCAGAGGAGTGTGAGGCGAGCTTTTTGAGGCTGAAGGAGTTATTGACCAGCGCTCCTATATTGACTCTTCCAGTTGAGGGCGAGGGCTTCACGGTATATTGTGACGCACCCGGCGTTGGTTTGTGTTGTGTATTGATGCAGTAGGGCCGGGTTATTGCTTAGGCGTCGAGGCAGCTTAAGATTCATGAGAGAAACTAACCCACACATGACTTAGAGTTGGCGGCGGTACTATTCACACTTAAGATTTGGAGGCACTACTTGTATGGAGTTCGGTGTGAGATCTATACCAATCACAGGATTCTTCAGTACATCATGAGCAAGAGGGAACTTAATTCGAGGCAGCTTCGTTGGATTGAGCTCCTGAAGGACTACGACCTCGCTATTCTCTATCATCCGGGCAAGGCGAATGTGGTAGCGGACTCATTGCTGACTTTGTTTCCCGTTGCTTGTGCTGCCAGCAGGTAAAGGCCGAGCATTTGAAGCCTGGTGGCGAGTTCCATAGATTACCCATTCCGAAGTAGAAGTGGGACCGTATCACTATGGACCTCATTGTGGGGTTGCCGCAGACTTCTAGAGGTGTTGATAGCATTTGGGTCATTATTCATCGATTGACCAATGTCAGCATATTTCCTTCCTGTTCAGTGTTCATTTAGCGCCGAGAGGTTGGCTCGTATCTACATTCGGGAGGTGGTTCAACTTCATGGGGTGCAAGTTTCTATTATATCACATCGGGGTTCTCAGTTCACGTCTAGCTTTTGGAGGACCTTTGAGGATGAGTTGGGCACTCAGGTTGACCTTAGCACATCATTCCACCCGCAGACTGAGCGTACTATTCAGGTCCTTGAAGATATGTTGTGGGCCTGTGTTATGAATTTTGGAGGTCAGTGGGACCAGTTCTTCCCTTTGGCAGAGTTTGCGTACAACAACAACTACCCCTCTAGTATTCAGATGGCCCCGTTCAGGGCCTTTTATGGTAAGCATTGTCTCTCTCATATTGGTTGGTTTGAGTCTTCAGAGCCTAGGCCGCGTGGTACGGATTTTCTTCAGAGGCTTTGGACCAGGTGAGAGTGATTCAGGATAGACTCAAGACGGCTCAGAGTAGACACCAGAGTTATGCGGATCGAAGGCGTCGACCTTTGAGATTCTCTGTTGGTGATAAGGTATTCCTCCGTGTGTCGCCCATGAAGGGCGTGATGAGGTTTAGGAGGTGGGGAAAGCTTAGCCCCAGGTACATTGGGCCTATTGAGATACTCCGGATAGTTGGGGAGGTTGCTTATGAGTTGGCCTTACCTCCAACATTTTCAGCCATCCACCCGATTTTCCGTGTCCCGATGTTGCGGCAGTATGTTCCTGATGAGTCCCATGTGCTACAGTATGATGCAGTCGAGTTGAATGATCGTTTGACATTTGTAGAGGAACCAGTTGCCATTCTCGCCAGAGATGTGAGGAGATTGCGCTCGAGAGCCATCCCTGTTGTTAAGGTCCGTTAGAGGCATCGTCCAGTAGATGAGGCTACCTGGCAGACCGAGCAGGAGATGCGAGAGCAGTTTCCCAGCTTGTTTGAGCCTTCAGGTACTTCTTGATCCTTTCTTTCGTGGACGAAAGTCATTTTTAGTAGTGGATATTGTAATGAACCTCATGGTCATTTCATTTGTTGGAGCCTTCAGATACTTCTTGATCCTTTCTTTCGTAGACGAAAGTCCTCTTTAGTAGTTGATATTGTAATGATCCTCCAGGTCATTTCTGTGTCTTTCCTTCTGTGTGTAGTTTAGAGCATTCCTGTAGTGACCCCAAGTCATTTATGACTTTCTGGGACTGACAGTTCGGTCACCTGGTCATTCGTTTGGTCTTGGTGCGAGTTTTTGTGTTTTGGAGCATATGAACCTTGACTGATCATTTTCGATCAAAAGTTCAAGAAGATGACATCGGAATCCAATTCTGACGATTCCATCATCTCCAGAAGGGTCATTTTAGGCTAGTAGCATGGTCGACATGACTCCCGTGTTTTCAGTGTGAGTCGGTGCGATTGGGCGTTCTAACTTTCAGTTTAAGCCTATGTTTGAGTTTGGTCAACATTCTGAGTAAACGCGCTCGGTTGAGAATTCCGTCAGCGCGGTTAGCTCCAGAATGTCAAGTTTGGTCTAGATTGAACTTTCTTTTGTGTCCCGAGGTTTCGGATATCTTTCTGATCACTTTTGTGGTTTTTGTCTTAAATGGCTTTTGGAAGGGGGATCCACATTTTATCGAGATGACCTTTGAGGGAAATTTCGACTCCGCCGTTGAGTGTAGAATATCTAATTTGGTATGGTTGCATATCTCATTTGCGTGAATGGGGTTCTGAACGTGTTCGGAGCACCCCGTCTGAATTTTTAGTTTTTGGAAAAATGCAGAAAAGCTGCTATAATTGCAGAAAACCCAGCAACATTTCCCAAAACTTAAATCCTCATATCTCTCTCATCTCTCAATCGATTTAGGCGATTAGAAGTGCGGGAGCTTCGTTTTTTTTGTGGCTTGGCTGTAGAGTGTTCGGAAGTTGTAGGGTGAGCATAGTTTGAGGTAAATTTCGCGATAACCTGACTGTTGTACCCCTTTTTCGAGCTTTTGTTTTTAGCATTACTGTTTTGGTCATATCTCTCTCATTTTAGCTCGGTTTTGGGTGATTCGAAGTCCCACATGTTGAGAATTGTCGAGAATTCATCGTAGAGTGTTCAAGGAGTGTTGGCTACCTTTCGATTCTCGTTTATTCCGAGTCTAGACTGCTGATGTAGGTTTTCTTTTAGTTGATTAAAGTGTGGTTTCTTGCTCGTTGGTTTTTGCTATGTTTTGAGTCTCGAATTGTGTTCCATTTTGGAACACAAGTTTGGGGTGCAGTTTAGGGTCTCTTGACGGAGTCAAATTCGGTGCGGGTCCCACGATTCTCGTTTTGACTCCAAAATTGGCTCGTCTCCGTTTGTTGTGATTTTGGTGTCTAAACGACCGTAATAATATTGTGACTCTATTTTTGATTAGCGGGGTAGCGTTTCGAGGTCGTTCGGATAGGGAAAGCTCTGGTAAAGTTATTTGGAGAGCGCGCGATTGACCTTAAAGTAGGCTACGGCTTCCTTTCTTTTAGATTGAGCTTAATTGTGTAAAAACATGTCGATTGGAGTGAATTGGGGGTGGGTATCAGTTTACACCTTACTTTGATTAGATACCTTATGTTAGGATCGATTGGCCATATTTCGGGTATAGTTTCATGTTAACCGGTTTAGTAAAGTTGCTTGCTGATGTGCTAGATGCTATTGTATGCTTGTATGCTATGTATTGTATGCCTTGTTCATCCTTAACCTTAAGCATGATGTCCATAGTCTAGGTTAGGCTAGCGTTGCCTTAAACTTATGACCCGTGTGGGCTGGATAGCCTTGACTTTATGCCTACGTCATTCAGATGACTTAGCTCCTTGTAGACTGGAATAACAGACTTGAGTCTGATAGTTTGAGCCTTAGATTAGGCGTTATTGCTGCTTGCTGCACTTCTGTATGTTCTCCCTCTCATTCTTCAGTTCCGACGCATTCTCGAAGGTTTGGTGCATCACTAGAGTTGTGGGATTGAGATAGTATAGGCTTGGAGACTTTTCTGTGATTTCTTAGAGTGGACGGCGTTCCACG
>NW_006238955.1:385051-391860 GCF_000226075.1 Solanum tuberosum
CGGGTCTCTCTTTCTAGCTGGGCTGGGAGTGTGCTGCTAGATGGGTGTCTCCGGGTCGCTCTTTCTAGCTGGGCTGGGAGCTGACTGCATGGTAGGACGACTCGCGATATCTACCTCACTCACGGGTCCCTCTTTCTAGCTCGGCTGGCAGTGGACTATTTGGTTGGATGCCCCCTAGGGTGACTCTTTCTAGCTAGGCTGGGAGTGCGCTGCTGGCTGGATGGAGCCTGATGGATTATCTTAGTTACTTTGGGTTGGGAACCCGGTTTTCTTCTTTCTCAGTAGACTTAGCTTTTCTGTGTACCTATTGGGTTTATGGGGATCCGTTCATGTTTTATTTGATCTTGCGCACGAGTGTACCTTCTAGTCATATGGGGTCCAGTTAGGTTTAGTTTAGTGTACTTGGTTTGTTTTTGGTATTCTCGTGTGCTTTCTTTTCTTATCCGCTTTAACCTCTCTGTGTTTAGATTCTATCCTTTCTTATTGTTTTTACCCTTTTTGCTCAGTCGGCCTATGATGCCTACTGAGTACCTGTTGTGTTGGTACTCACGCTACGCTCTGCATCTATTTCGTGATGCAGGTCCCAGTACCAGTTACCAGCGGTGATTACTTCCAGCCTTCTTTTGCAGCTGTGATTCGGAGACGAGGGCGAACACTTGGCCTTTTGGGTTTATTTTGTCTCATTCTTTTGTTTTAGCTAGTCTTGTTGCCTTTGAGACACGATCTATTGTGGTCCACTTTTGGGACCTGTACAGTTTATTAGATAGCTCTGTACTAGTGACTTACAGATTGTGGGAGGGATTTCTGTATATATTTATTTTGGGTTGCTTCCGCCTTGTTATTCTAGTTTAGATTATTGTTATCGTTAGTTTCTGCCCTTTCACTCATTGCTTGATGTTCTAGGTTACGGGTTTGCTTACCTACTGGTACGTATAGTAGGTGCCATCATGACTCGACAAATCGGGTCGAGACAAGTTGGTATCAGAGCCTCATGTTCACCGGTCTCACTTGTACAGAACTAATTTCCAGTACAGTCCTGCAGATCGATGCGGAGATGTCCGTAATTTATCTTCGAGAGGGTACATGATGTCCTTAGAAAGATTTCCTCTTTTGTTTGACTTTCGTGCAGCATGTGTCTTATTGGTTCCTTAAGATCGCACTTGTTTCTCTCTTTCGTAGGATGTCTCGATCGTGAGGTAGCGCGGCCGGGTGTGATGCACCTAGGGCTGCAGACAGAGCCCTAGCTTGGGGTAAACGCCGACCCCGAGGTCGAGAGAGGGCCGCAACATCAGTCCAACAGAGAGAGGAGGATCCAGAGCCAGTAGCAGACCCTTCAACACTTCGTATACCAGATCAGCCAGTAGGGCAGGGGCCAGCCCAGTTGCCACCCGGACTTGTTATGACTCCAGATATCCAGGCCGCTATTGCTCAGCTCTTAGGTGTGCTTGGGGGGATACAACAGCCACCCGCCCCAGTTACACCATCACTAGTATCGCAGGCTCAGCCTACAGTGAGGGCCCCTCAGGTTTAGGAACCACCTGAGTCTATACCGATCACAGGAGTCTTCAGTACATCAGGAGCCAGATGGAACTTAATTTGAGGCAGCGTCGTTGGATTGAGCTCCTGAAGGACTACGACCTCTCTATCCTCTATCATCAGGGCAAGGTGAATGTGGTAGCGGACTCCTTGAGCCGAAAGGCGGTGAGTATGGGTAGTTTAGCCTTCTTATTTGTTGAGGAGCGACCCTTGGCTATGGACATGCAGTTCTTATCCAATAGGATGGTTCAGTTGTATATCTTAGATTCTAGACGTGTCTTGGTATATATGGGAGTTCAGTCTTCCTTGCTTGATAGGATCCGTGGTTGTCAAATTGAGGATGAGCCCCCGGTGGCCCTTAGAGATTGAGTGTTAGCGGGCGATGGTGGTTAGGTTACGTTAGATCCTGATGGAGTGTTGAGATTCGGCGGCCTCATCTGTGTTCCGAGAGTTGGATATTTGTTTCAGTTGATACTTTCTTAGGTCCATGAGTCTATATACTCTATCCATCCAGGCACAACGAAGATGTATTTTGATCTGAGGCAGCACTACTGGTGGAGTGGCATGAGGAGATATATTGCTGACTTTGTTTCCCGTTGCCTGTGCTGCCTGGTGGCTAGTTCCAGAGATTACCTATTCGGGAGTGGAAGTGGGACCGTATCACTATGGACTTCCTTGTGTGGTTGCCGCAGACTTCTAGAGGTGTTGATAGCATTTGGGTCATTGTTGATCGATTGACCAATGTCAGCACATTTCCTTCCTGTTCAGTCTTCATTTAGCGTTGAGAGGTTGGCTCGTATCTACATTCGGGACGTGGTTCGACTTCATGGGGTGCAAGTTTCTATTATATCAGATCGGGGTTCTCAGTTCACGTCTAGCTTTTAGAGGACCTTTCAGGATGAGTTTAGCACTCGGGTTGACCTTAGCACAACTTTCCACTCGCAGACTAATGGTCACTCTGAGCGTACTTTTCAGGTCGTTGAGGATATGTTGCGGGCCTGTGTTATTAATTTTGGAGTTTAGTGGGACCAGTTCTTGCCTTTGGCGGAGTTTGCGTACAACAACAACTACCACTCTAGTATTCAGATGGCCTCATGCGAAGCCTTATATGGTAGGCGTTGTCACTCTCCAATTGGTTGGTTTCAGACTTCAGAGCATAGGCCGCGTGGTACGGATTTGCTTCAGAGGCTTTGGACCAGGTGAGAGTGATTCAGGATAGACTCAAGATAGCTTAGAGTAGGAACCAGATTTATGCGAATCGACGGCGTAGATCTTTGAGATTCTCTGTTGGTGATCGAGTATTCCTCCGTGTGTCGCCCATGAAAGGCGTGATGAAGTTTAGGAGGCGGGGAAAGCTTAGCCCCAGGTACATTGGGCCTTTTGAGATACTCCGGATAGTTGGGGAGGTTGCTTATAAGTTGGCCCTTTTGAGATACTCCGGATAGTTGGGGAGGTTGCTTATGAGTTGGCCATACCTCCAGTATTTTCAGCTATTCACCCAGTTTTTCATGTTTCGATGTTGCGCCGGTATGTTCCTGATGAGTCCCATGTGCTCCATTATGATGAAGTCGAGTTGGATGTGTTTGACATTTGTAGAGGAACCAATTGCCATTCTAGCCAGAGATGTGAGGAGATTGCGCTCGAGAGCCATCCCTGTTGTTAAGGTCCGTTGGAGGCATTGTCCAGTCGATGAGGCTACCTGGGAGTACATATTGTGTTGGTACTCATGCTATGCTCTGCATTTATTTCGTTAAGCAGGTCCCAGTACCAGTTACCAGCGGTGATTAGTTCCAGCCTTCTTTTGCAGCTGTGATTCGGATACGAGGGTGAACACTTGGCGTTTTGGGTTTGTTTTGTCTCCTTCTTTTGTTTTTGCTAGTCTTGTTGCCTTTGAGACACGATCTGTTGTGGTCCACTTTTGGGACTTGTACTCTTTATTAGATAGCTCTATACTAGTGACTTCCAGATTCTGGGAGGGATTTCTGTATATATTTATTTTGGGTTGCTGCCGCCTTGTTATTCTTGGTTAGATTATTTTTATCGTTAATTCTGCCCTTTCGCTCATTGCTTGATGTTCTGGGTTACCGGTTAGGTTTCCTACTGGTGGGGTATAGTAGGTGCCATCATGACTGGAGAAATCGGGTTGTGACAAATTGGTATCACCGCCTCAGGTTCACCGGTCTCACTTGTACAGAGCTAACGTCTAGTAGAGTCCTGCAAATCGGTGCGGTGACGTCCGTAATTATCTTTGAAAGGCTATAGGATGTCCTTAGAAAGATTACCTCTTTTGTTTCACTTTAGTGCGGCACGTGTCTTATTGGTTCCTTAAGATCTCACTTGTTTATCTATTTCGCAGGATGGCTCGCTCGTGAGGCGGCGCGGCCGGTGGTGATGCACCCAGGCCTGCAGACAAATCCCTAGCTTGGGGTAGACGCCGACCCCGTGGTCGAGTGAGGGCCGCAGCATCAGTCCAGAAGAGAGAGGAGGATCCAGAGCCGATAGCAGACCCTTCAGCACTTCGTAAACCAGATCAGCTGGTGGGGCCGGGGCCAGCACAGCCGCCACCTGGACTAGTTCTAACTCCAGATCTCCAGGCCGCTATTGCTCAGCTCTTAGGTGTGCTTAGGGGGATGCAATAGCCACCCGCCCCAGTTACACCATCATTAGTACCGTAGGATCAGCCTACAGTGAGGGCACCTCAGGTCCAAGTACCACCTGAGGGAGTATAGCCCTTGGCAGCGGACAAACCTATGCCGCTTGAAGACCAGAAGATCCTTGGTGTGTTTCTTAGGTTGACACCACCGAGGTTTTCTGGGCAGTGGGTGAGGATGCCCACTAGTTTCTTACTACTTGTCGTGAGAGGGCTTCACTCTTTGGGACTTGTGGAGTCTAGAGGGGCCGACTTCATTTCTTACAAGCTAGATGAGCCAGCCAGGCAGTGGTGGCGCACATTCATTCAGACCTGGCGAGTTGGATCTCCACCAGTATCATGGGATGAGTTTTCTGACGCCTTCTTGGCTAAGTTTATCCCTCGTAGCATCAGAGACCGCCTCAGGGATCAGTTCTGCAGGTTGGAGCAGGGCTCTATGTCTGTGGCATAGTACGAGACTGGGTACCACGAGCTCTCCCATCTTGTCGAGATGATATTACCACAGAGGAAGAGAGAGTTAGGTGCTTTGTTCGTGGGTTGATATTGCAGGCTCGGCTTGAGAACCAGTCCTTAGTTACTGCGGATCGATCTTTTTTAGACGTAGCTGACCATGCTAGTACTATAAAGCATCTTCGTCGCGATGCCCAAGGGGGTAGCGAAAAGAGGGCTAGGTATGGGGGAAGCTACAGTGACTCCCGTCCCAGGTCTAGAGATTATCTTGACAGGGCCGAACGACGGTTTATACAGGGTCAGTCTAGGAGACCCACACATGCCTCTCTTCAGGCATCAGATGGTGGTCGGAGTGAGGCTAGCTCGAGTCTGGGCCGCGAGGTGTTTCAATCGGGTTCTTCCGGCCATGGTAGTCGTTCTTCTAGGAGTCGCCCTCGACAAGGTTGCTATGAGTGTGGTTAGATGGGTCATTGGGCCAGGGACTTCCCTCAGCATAATCGGATTGCTCCCGCTCCTCATGCAGCTCCCCCAACTTTAACAGCACCTCCAGTTGGAGGCCATGGTCAGGGTCAGGACCGTATAGATGGTCAGCAGGGTATATGGGGTGGTCCGCGAGGAGGCAGGACAAGAGGTAGGTTTTGTGGGCAGGACAGAGGCAGACATGGCCATTTCTCTGCAACTCTAGTGAGGGCAGAGGCTGAGGCATCATACGATGTGATCACATGTACTATTCTTTTATGCCAGCAGCCCGCCTTGGCCTTATTTGATCCAGGATCTACTTTTTCGTATGTTTCTGTTTACTATGCCTCTCGATTGAGTATGATGTCTGAGCCTCTGGTAGCGCCGTTGCGTGTGTCGACCCCCGTGGGTGAGTCTTTAGTAGTGGATCATGTATTTTGATCTTACTTAGTTACTATCCAAGGGCATGACACCCGGGCTGAACTTATATTGCTTTACATGGTTGATTTCGATGTGATTCTGGCCATGGATTGGTTATACCCTTATCGTGCTATTTTAGATTGTTTTTCTAAGACCGTTACCTTGGACCTTCATGGTATCCCTCTAGTGGTGTGGCAAGGATCTCGTGGTAGCACACCAGTTAGGGTTATCTCTTTTATTCGTGCTAGGAGGCTAGTGGCTAGTGGCTGGTGGAGTGGCATGAGGAGAGATATTGCTGACTTTGTTTCCCGTTGCTTGTACTGCCAGCGAGTAAAGGCCGAGCATTTGAAGCCTGGTGGCGAGTTCCAGAGATTACCCATTCCGGAGTGGAAGTGGGACCGTATCACTATGGACTTCATTGTGGGGTTGCCGCAGACTTCTAGAGGTGTTGATAGCATTTGGGTCATTGTTGTTCGATTGACCAATGTCAGCACATTTCCTTCCTGTTCAGTCTTCATTTAGCGCCGAGAGGTTGGCTCGTATCTACAATCGGGAGGTGGTTCGACTTCATGGGGTGCAAGTTTCTATTATATCAGATCGGGGTTCTCATTTTACGTCTAGCTTTTGGAGGACCTTTCAGGATGAGTTGGGCACTCGGGTTGACCTTAGCACAACTTTCGACACGCAAACTAATGGTGCATGTGTCGACCCCCGTGGGTGAGTCTTTAGTAGTGGATCATGTATTTTGATCTTGCTTAGTTACTATTCAGGGGCATGACACCCGGGCTGACTTTATATTTCTTGATATGGTTGATTTCGATGTGATTCTGGGCATGGATTGGTTATCCCCTTATCGCGCTATTTTAGATTGCTTTTCGAAGACCGTTACCTTGGCCATTCATGGTATCCCTCTAGTGGTGTGGCAAGGATCTTGTGGTAGCACACCAGTTGGGGTTATCTCTTTTATTCATGCTAGGAGGCTAGTGGCTAGTGGATGTTTATCATATTTGGCTTATGTGAGTGATGTGAGTATGGAGGTTCTTCCGGTTGAGTCAGTTCCTGTTGTTCGTGACTTTTTAGATGTGTTTCCTACTGACCTACCAAGCCTACCCCCCGAGTGTGATATTGATTTTCCGATTGAGATTGAGCTAGGTACTCGGCCTATTTCTATTCCTCCATATCGGATGAATCCTGCAGAGCTCAAGGAGCTCAGTGTTCAGCTTCAGGATCTCTTGGGTAAGGGATTCATTCGGCCTAGTGTATCGCCTTGGGGTGCCCCAGTCCTCTTCGTGAA
>NW_006238955.1:393177-393989 GCF_000226075.1 Solanum tuberosum
TGGTGGAGTGGCATGAGGAGAGATATTGCTGACTTTGTTTCCCGTTGCTTGTACTGCCAGCGAGTAAAGGCCGAGCATTTGAAGCCTGGTGGCGAGTTCCAGAGATTACCCATTCCGGAGTGGAAGTGGGACCGTATCACTATGGACTTCATTGTGGGGTTGCCGCAGACTTCTAGAGGTGTTGATAGCATTTGGGTCATTGTTGTTCGATTGACCAATGTCAGCACATTTCCTTCCTGTTCAGTCTTCATTTAGCGCCGAGAGGTTGGCTCGTATCTACAATCGGGAGGTGGTTCGACTTCATGGGGTGCAAGTTTCTATTATATCAGATCGGGGTTCTCATTTTACGTCTAGCTTTTGGAGGACCTTTCAGGATGAGTTGGGCACTCGGGTTGACCTTAGCACAACTTTCGACACGCAAACTAATGGTGCATGTGTCGACCCCCGTGGGTGAGTCTTTAGTAGTGGATCATGTATTTTGATCTTGCTTAGTTACTATTCAGGGGCATGACACCCGGGCTGACTTTATATTTCTTGATATGGTTGATTTCGATGTGATTCTGGGCATGGATTGGTTATCCCCTTATCGCGCTATCTATTTTAGATTGTTTTTCGAAGACCGTTACCTTGGCCATTCATGGTATCCCTCTAGTGGTGTGGCAAGGATCTTGTGGTAGCACACCAGTTGGGGTTATCTCTTTTATTCATGCTAGGAGGCTAGTGGCTAGTGGATGTTTATCATATTTGGCTTATGTGAGTGATGTGAGTATGGAGGTTCTTCCGGTTGAGTCAGTTCCTGTTGTTCGTGACTT
>NW_006238955.1:395189-412472 GCF_000226075.1 Solanum tuberosum
AAGCCTACCCCCCGAGTGTGATATTGATTTTCCGATTGAGATTGAGCTAGGTACTCGGCCTATTTCTATTCCTCCATATCGGATGAATCCTGCAGAGCTCAAGGAGCTCAGTGTTCAGCTTCAGGATCTCTTGGGTAAGGGATTTATCATACCTAGTGCATCATCTTGGGGCGCTCCCATTCTTTTTGTTAAGAAGAAGGAAGGTACGATGCACATGTGCATTGACTATATGTAGTTGAATAAGGTGACAAGGAAGAATAAATATCATCTACCTAGGATTGATGACCTATTTGACCAGCTTCATGAAGCTTCAGTGTTCTCTAAGATTGATTTGAGGTCCGGTTACCACCAGTTGAGGATTAGGGAAGCGGACATCCCTAAGACTGTATTTAGGACCCGTTATGGCCATTATGAGTTCTTGGTGATGTCATTTGGGTTGACTAATGCCCCTGCTGCCTTTATGGACTTGATGATGCGCGTGTTCAGGCCTTATCTTGATTCATTTGTCATAGTCTTCATTGATGACATTTTGATATACTCGCGGAGTAGAGGTGATCATGGGCATCATTTGGGAGTTGTGCTCCAGACTTTGAGAGAACAGCGGCTTTATGCCAAGTTCTCAAAGTGCCAGTTTTGGTTAGATTATGTAGGATTCTTTGGGCATGTTGTATCCAAGGAGGGCATTATGGTAGATCCGGCGAAGATTGAGGCTATTCGTGATTGGGCTAGGCCAACCTCAGATACTGAGATTTGGAGCTTCGTCGGACTAGCAGGTTACTATGGATGATTTATGGAGGGTTTCTCCACCTTGGCAGCACCTCTGACCCGGTTGACTCATGTTGATGTTCCCTTTGTTTGGTCAGAGGAGTGTGATGCGAGCTTTTTGAGGCTCACGAAGTTATTGACCACCGCTCCTATATTGACTCTTCTAGTTAAGGGCGAGGACTTCAAGGTTTATTGTGATGCACCCGGCATTGGTTTGGGTTATGTATTGATGCATCAGGGCCGGGTTATTGCTTACGCGTAGAGGCAGCTTAAGATTCATGAGAGAAACTACCCCACCCAAGACTTAGAGTTGGCGGCGGTAGTTTTTGCACTTAAGATTTGGAGGCACTACTTGTATGGAGTTCGATGTGAGATCTATACCGATCACAGGAGTCTTCAGTACATCATTAGCCAGAGGGAACTTAATTCGAGGCAGCGTCGATGGATTGAACTCCTGAAGGACAAAGACCTCTCTATTCCCTATCATCCGGGCAAGGCGAATGTGGTAGCGGACTTTTTGAGCCGAAAGACGGTGAGTATGTGTAGTTCAGCCTTCTTATCTGTTGGGGAGCGACCCTTGGCTATGGACATGTAGTTCTTAGCCAATAGCATGGTTCGATTGTATATCTCAGATTCAAGACGTGTCTTGGCCCATATGGGAGTTCAGTCTTCCTTTCTTGATAGGATCCGTGGTTGTCAGTTTGAGGATGAGGCCTCGGTAGCCCTTAGAGATCAAGTGTTAGCGGGTGATGGTGGTCAGGCTACCTTAGATCCTAATGGATTGCTGAGATTCGCCAGCCGCATCTGTGTTTCGAGAGTTGGATATTTGATTCAGTTGATACTTCCTGAGGTCCATGAGTCTATATACTCTATCAATCCAGGCACAGCGAAGATGTATCGTGATCTGAGGCAGCATTACTGGTGGAGTGGCATGAGGAGAGATATTGCTGACTTTGTATCCCGTTGCTTGTGATGCAAGCAGGTAAAGGCCGAGCATTAGAAGTCTGGTGGCGAGTTCCAGAGATTACCCATTCCAGAATGGAAGTGGGACCGTATCACTATGGACTTTATTGTGGGGTTGCCGCAGACTTCTAGAGGTGTTGATAGCATTTGGGTCTTTGTTGATCGATTGACCAAGTCAACACATTTCCTTCCTGTTCAGTCTTCATTTAGCGCCGAGAGGTTGGCTTGTCTCTTCATTCGGGAGGTGGTTCGACTTCATGGGGTGCAAGTTTCTATTATATCAGATAAGGGTTCTCAGTTCACGTCTAGCTTTTGGAGGACCTTTCAGGATCGGTTGGGCACTCGGGTTGACCGTAGCACAGCTTTGTACCCGCAGACTGATGGTCAGTCGGAGCGTACTATTCAGGTCCTTGAGGATATGTTGCGGGCCTGTGTTATGGATTTTGGAGGTCAGTGGGACCAGTTCTTCCCTTTGGCGGAGTTTGCGTACAACAACAACTACCATTCTAGTATTCAGATGGCCGCGTTTGAAGCCTTATATGGTAGGCGTTGTCACTCTCCAATTGGTTGGTTTGAGTATTAAGAGCCTAGGGAGCGTGGTACGGATTTGCTTCAGAGGCTTTGGACCAGGTGAGAGTGATTCAGGATAGACTCAAGACGGCTCAGAGTAGGCACTAGAGTTATGCGAATCGAAGGCGTGGACCTTTGAGATTCTCTGTTGGTGATCGGGTATTCCTCCGTGTGTCGCCCATGAAGGGCGTTGTGCGGTTTGGGAGGCGGGGAAAGCTTAGCCCCAGGTACATTGGGCCTTTTGAGATACTCCGGATAGTTGGGGAGTTTGCTTATGAGTTGGCCCTACCTCTAGCATTTTCAGCCATGAACCCAATTTTCCCTGTCTCGATGTTGCGGCGGTGTGTTCCTGATGATTCCCATGTGCTCCAGTATGATGCCGTCGAGTTGAATGATCGTTTAACATTTGTAGAGGGGCCACTTGCCATTCTAGCCAGAGATGTGAGGAGATTGCGCTCGAGAGCCATCCTTGCTGTTAAGGTCCGTTGGAGGGATCGTCCAGTCGATGAGGCTACCTGGGAGACCAAATAGGAGATGCGAGAGCAGTTTCCCGGCTTGTTTGAGCCTTCAGGTACTTCTTGATCCTTTCTTTCGCGGACGAAAGTCCTTTTTAGTAGTGGATATTTTATGACCCTCCAAGTCATTTCTGTGTCTTTCCTTGTGTGTGTAGTTTAGAGCGTTCCTATAGTGAACCGAAGTCATTTATGACTAGCTGGGACTGATAGTTCGGTCACCTGGTCATTCGTTTGGTGTTGGTGCGAGTTTTTGGATTTTTGAGCTTATGAACCCTGCATGATCATTTTTGATTAAAAGTTCAAGAATATGACATCGGAATCCAATTCTGACGATTCCATCAGCTCCGTAAGGGTCATTTTAGGCTGTTAGCATGGTCGTCGTGACTCCCGAAGTTTTCAGTGTGAGTCGGTGCGATTAGGCGTTTTAACTTTAAGTTTAAGCCTAAGTTTGAGTTTGGTTAACATTCAGAGAAAACGCGCTCGGCTGAGAATTTCGTCAGCGCGGTTAGCCTAGGAATGTCAAGTTTGGTCTAGATTGACCCTTCTTTTGTGTCCCGAGGTTTTCGATATCTTTCCAATCCCTTTTGTGCTTTTTGACTTAAAATGACTTTTGGAAGTGGGACCCACTTAATATCGAGATGACCTTTGATGGAAATTTCGACTGCGCCGTTGAGTCTGGAATATCAAATTTGGTATGGTTGCATATCTCGTTTGTGTGCACGGGGTTCCGAACGAGTTCGGAGCACCCCATCTGAGTTTTTAGTTTTTGCAAAATTGCAGAAATCTGCTATTATTGCAGAAAAACCAGCAACATTTCCCAAAACTTAAACCGTCATCTCTCTCTCGTCTCTCATCCGATTTAGGTGATTTGAATTCCGAGAGCTTCATTTGTTTGGTGGCTTCTCTGTAGACTGTTCGGAAGTTGTTTGGTGCGCATAGTTTGAGGTAAATTTTGCGATAACCTGACTGTTGTACCCCTTTTTCGAGCTTTTGTTTTGGCATTCTTGTTTTACTCATATCTCTCTCATTTTAGCTCGGTTTTGGGTGATTCGAAGTCCCACGTGTTGAGAATTGTCGAGAATTCATTGTATAGTGTTCAAAGAGTGTTGGCTACCTTTCGATTCTCGTTCATTCCGAGTTTAGAATGCTGTTGTAGGTTTTCTTTTAGTTGATTAAAGTGTGGTTTCTTGCTTGTTGGTTTTTGCTATGTTTTGAGTCTCGAATTGTGTTCCATTTTGGAACACAAGTTTGGGGTGCCGTTTAGGGTCTCTTGACGGAGTCAAATTCGGGCAGTACGATACGGGTCCCACTATTCTCGTTTTGACTTCAAAATTGATCCGTCTTCGTTAGTTGTGATTTTGGTGTCTAAACGACCGTAATAACATTGTGACTCTATTTTTGATAGCGGGGTAGCGATTTGAGATCGTTCAATTAGGGAAAGCTCGGGTAAAGTGATTTGGGAAGCGCGTGATGGACCTTAAGGTAGGCTACGGTTTCCTTTCTTTTAGATTGAGCTTAATTGTGTAAAAACATGTCGATCGAAGTGAATTGGGGATGGGTACCAGTTTACTACCTTACTTTGATAAGATACCTCATGTTAGGATCGATTGGCCATATTCGCGTATAGTATCATGTTAACCGGTTTAGTAAGGTTGCATGCTTATGTGCTAAATGCTATTGTATGCCTTGTTCATCCTTAACCGTAAGCATGATGTCCTTAGTCTAGGTTAGGCTAGCATTGCCTTAGACTTATGACCCATGTGGGGTGGATAGCCTTGAGTTTATGCCTACGTTGTTTGGATGACTTCGCTCCTTGGAGACTGGATTAGCATGGTACTCATGCTACGCTCTGTATCTATTTCGTTAGGCAGGTCCCAGTACCACTTACCAGCAGTGATTAGTTCCAGCCTTCTTTTGCAGCTGTGATTTGGAGACGAGGGTGAACACTTGGCGTTTGGGGTTTGTTTTGTCTCCTTCTTTTATTTTAGCTAGTCTTGTTGCCTTTGAGACACGCTCTGTTGTGGTCCACTTTTGGGACTTGTACTATTTATTAGATAGCTCTGTTCTAGTGACTTCCAGATTCTGGGAGGGATTTCTGAATATATTTATTTTGGGTTGCTTCCGCCTTGTTATTCTTGTTTAGATTATTGTTATCGTTAGTTTCTGCCCTTTGGCTCATTGCTTGATGTTCGGGGTTACCGGTTAGCTTACCTACTGGTAGGGAATAGTATGTGCCATCATGACTCGAGAAATCGGGTCGTGACAAGTTGGTATCAGAGCCTCAGGTTCACCGATCTCACTTGTACAGAACTAACATCTAGTAGAGTCCTGCAGATCGGTGCAGAGACGTCCGTAACTTATCTTCGAGAGGCAACAGGATGTCCTTAGAAAGATTTTCTCGTTTCTTTCACTTTCTTGCAGCATGTGTCTTATTGGTTCCTTAACATCTCACTTGTTTCACTCTTTCGCAGGATGTCTCGCTCGTGAGGTGGCGCGGCCGGGGGTAATGCACCCAGGCCAGCAGACGGATCCCTAGCTTGGGGTAGACGCCGACCCTGAGGTCGAAAGAGGTCTGCAGCATTAGTCCAGAACAGAAAGGAGGATCCAGAGCCAGTAGCAGAACCTTCAGCTCTTCGTATACCAGATCAGCCGGTGGGGCCGGGGCCAGCCCAGCCGCCACCCGGACTAGTTCTGACTCCAAATCTCCAGGCCGCTATTGCTCAGCTCTTAGGTGTGCTTGTGGGGATGCAACAGCCACCCGCCCCAGTTACACCATCACTAGTACCGCAGGATCAGCCTACCGTGAGGGCACCTCAGTTCCAGGTACCACCTGAGGTAGTACAGCCCTTGGCAGCGGACAAACCTATGTCGCTTAAGGACCAGAAGATGCTTGGTGTGTTTCTTAGGTTGACACGACCGAGGTTTTCTGGGCAGTGGGTGAGGATGCCCACGAGTTTCTTACTACTTGTCGTGAGAGGCTTCACTCTTTGGGACTTGTGGAGTCTAGAGGGGCCGACTTCATTGCTTACCAGCTAGATGGGCCAGCCAGGCAGTGGTGGCGCTCATTCATTAATACCAGGCCATTTGGATCTCCACCAGTATCATGGGATGAGTTTTCTGAGGCCTTCTTGGCAAAGTTTATCCCTCGTAGCATCAGAGACCGCCTCAGGGATCAGTTCTGCAGGTTGGAGCAGGGCTCCATGTCGGTGGCAGAGTACGAGACTAGGTACCACGAGCTCTCCCATCATGCCGAGATGATATTACCTACAGAGGAGGAGAGAGTTAAGTGGTTTGTTCATGGGTTGATATTGCAGGTTCGGCTTGAGACCCAGGCCTTAGTTTCTGCGGGTCGATCTTTTTTAGACGTAGTTGACCATGCTAGTACTATAGAGCATCTTCGTCGCGAGGCCTACGGGGGCAGCGAAAAGAGGTCCAGGCATGAGGGCAGCTACAGTGACTCCCGTCCCAGGTCTAGGGATTATCGTGACATGGCCGGACGACGGTTTCTACAGGGTCAGTCTAGCAGACCCACACAGGCCTCTCTTCAGGCATCAAATGGTGGTCGGAGTGATGCTAGCTTTAGTATGGGCCGCGAGATGTGTCAATCGAGTTCTTCCGGCCATGGTAGTCATTCTTCTGGGAGTCGCCCTCGACCGGGTTGCTATGAGTGTGGTGAGATGGGTCATTGGGCCAGGGACTTCCCTCAGCATAGTCAGATTGCTCCCGCTTCTCATGCAGCTCCCCCAGCTTTACCAGGACCTCCATTTGGAGGCCGTGGTCAGGGTCAGGACCGTATAGGTGGTCAGCAGGGTATACGGGGTGGTCCCCGTGGAGGCAGGACAGGAGGTAGGTTTGGTGGGCAGGGCAGAGGCAGACAAGGCCATTTTTATGCAGCTCTAGTGAGGGCGGAGGCTGAGGCATGATACGATGTGATCACATGTACTATTCTTTTATGCCAGCAGCTCGCCTTGGCTTTATTTGATCCAGGATCTACTTTTTCGTATCTTTCTGTTTACTATGCCTCTCGATTGAGTATGATGTCTGAGCCTCTGGTAGCGTCGTTGCGTGTGTCGACCCACGTGGGTGAGTCTTTAGTAGTGGATCAGGTATTTTGATCTTGCTTAGTTACTATCGAGGGGCATGACACCCGGGCTGACTTTATATCGCTTGACATGGTTGATTTTGATGTGATTCTTGGCATGGATTGGTTATCCCCTTATCGCTCTATTTTAGATTGCATTTCTAAGACCGTTACCTTGGCCATTCATGGTATCCCTCTGGTGGGGTGGTAAGGATCTAGTGGTAGCACACCAGTTGGGGTTATTTCTTTTATTCGTGCTAGTAGGCTAGTGGCTAGTGGATGTTTATCATATTTGGCCTATCTGAGTGATGTTAGTATGGAGGTTCTTCCGGTTGAGTCAGTTCCTGTTGTTCGTGACTTCTTAGATGTGTTTCCTACTGACCTACCTGGCCTACCCCAGAGTGTGATATTGATTTTCCGATTGAGCTTGAGCGATGTACCCGGCGTATTTCTATTCCTCCATATCGGATGGCTCCTGCAGAGCTCAAGGAGCTCAGTGTTCAGCTTCAGGATCTCTTGGGTAAGGGATTTATCAGACCTAGTGTATCACCTTGGGGCACTCCCATTCTTTTTGTTAAGAAGAAAGAAGGTACGATGCACATGTGCATTGACTATAGGCAGTTGAATAAGGTGACAGTGAAGAATCGATATACTCTACCTAGGATTGATGACCTATTTGACCAGTTATGGCCATTATGAGTTCTTGGTGATGTCATTTGGGTTGACTAATGCCCCTGCTGCCTTTATGGACTTGATGATGCACGTGTTCAGTCCTTATCTTGATTCCTTCGTCATAGTCTTCATTGATGAGATTTTAATATACTCGCGGAGTAGGGGTGATCATGAGCATCATTTGAGATTTGTGCTCCAGACTTTGAGAGATCAGCGACTTTATGCCAAGTTCTCAAAGTGCCAGTTTTGGTTAGACTCTGTAGCGTTCTTTGGGCATGTTGTATCCAAGGAGGGCATTATGGTAGATCCGGCGAAGATTGAGTCTATTCGTGATTGGGAACCTCAATTATTGAGATTCGGAGCTTCGTCGGACTAGCAGGTTACTATGGACGATTTATGAAGAGTTTCTCCACCTTGGCAGCACCTCTGACCCGGTTGACTCGTGTTGATGTTCCCTTTGTTTGGTCAGAGGAGTGTGAGGCGAGCTTTTTGAGGCTCAAGAAGGTATTGACCACCATTCCTATATTGACTCTTCAAGTTGAGGGCGAAGGCTTCACGGTTTTGTGTGACGGACCCGGCATTGGTTTAGTTTGTGTATTGATGCAGTAGGGCCGGGTTACTTCTTACGCGTCTAGGCATCTTAAGATTCATTAGAGAAACTACCCCACCCATGGCTAAGAGTTGGCGGCGGTAGTTTTCGCACTTATGATTTGGAGGCACCACTTGTATGGAGTTCGATGTGAGATCTCTACCGATCACAGAAGTCTTCAGTACATCGGGAGCCAGAGGGAACTTAATTCGAGGCAGCGTCGTTGGATTGAGCTCTTGAAGGACTACGACCTCTCTATTCTCTATCATCTAGGCAAGGCGAATGTGGTAGCAGACTCCTTGAGCCGAAAGGCGGTGAGTATGGGTAGTTTAGACTTCTTATTTGTTGAGGAGCGACCCTTGGCTATGGACATGCAGTTCTTAGCCAATAGCATGGTTCAGTTGTATATCTCAGATCCTAGACGTGTCTTGGTCCATATGGGAGTTCAGTCTTCCTTATTTGATAGGATCCGTGGTTGTCAATTTGAGGATGAGCACTCGATGGCCCTTAGAGATCGAGTGTGAGTGGGCGATGGTGGTCAGGCTACCTTAGATCCTGATGAAGTGTTGAGATTTGCCGGCCGCATCTGTGTTCCGAGAGTTAGATATTTGATATAGTTGATACTTTCTTAGGTCCATGAGTCTACATAATCTATCCATCGAGGCACAGCGAAGATGTATTTTGATCTTAGGCAACATAACTGGTGGAGTGGCATTAGGAGAGATATTGCTGACTTTGTTTCCCGTTACTTGTGCTGCCAGCGGGTAAAGGCCGAGCATTTGATGCCTGGTGGCGAGTTCCAGAAATTATCCATTCCGGAGTGGAAGTGGGACCGTATCACTATGGACTTCATTGTGGGGTTGCCGCGGACTTCTAGAGGTGTTGATAGCATTTGGGTGTTTGTTGATCGATTGACCAAGTCAACACATTTCCTTCCTGTTCAGTCTTCATTTAGCGTCGAGAGGTTGGCTCATATCATCATTCGGGAGGTGGTTCGAGTTCATGGGGTGCAAGTTTCTATTATATCAGATCAGGGTTCTCAGTTCACGTCTAGCTTTTGGAGGACCTTTCAGGATGAATTGGGCAATCGGGTTGACCTTAACACAACTTTCCACCCGCAGACTAATGGTCAGTCTGAGCGTACTATTCAGGTCCTTGAGGATATGTTGCGGGCCTGTGTTATGGATTTTGGAGGTCAGTGGGACCAGTTCTTGCCTTTGGCGGAGTTTTCGTACAACATCAACTACCACTTTAGTATTCAGATGGCCTCGTTCGAGGCTTTATATGGTAGGCGTTGTCGCTCTCCAATTGGTTGGTTTGAGTCTTTAGAGCCTAGGCCGCGTGGTACGGATTTGCCTCAGAGCCTTTGGACCAGGTGAGAGTGATTCAGGATAGACTCAAGATAGCTCAGAGTAGGCACCAGATTTATGCGGATCGAAGGCATCGACCTTTGAGATTATTTGTTGGTGATCGGGTATTCCTCCGTGTGTCACCCATGAAGGGCGTGATGAGGTTTGGGTGGAGGGGAAAGCTTAGCCCCAGGTACATTGGGCCTTTTGAGATACTCCGGATAGTTGGAGAGGTTGGTGACTCAGAGTAGGCACCAGATTTATGCGGATCGAAGGCATCGACCTTTGAGATTATTTGTTGGTGATCGGGTATTCCTCCGTGTGTCACCCATGAAGGGCGTGATGAGGTTTGGGTGGAGGGGAAAGCTTAGCCCCAGGTACATTGGGCCTTTTGAGATACTCCGGATAGTTGGAGAGGTTGGTGACTCAGAGTAGGCACCAGATTTATGCGGATCGAAGGCATCGACCTTTGAGATTCTTTGTTGGTGATCGGGTATTCCTCCGTGTGTCACCCATGAAGGGCGTGATGAGGTTTGGGTGGAGGGGAAAGCTTAGCCCCAGGTACATTGGGCCTTTTGAGATACTCCGGATAGTTGGGGAGGTTGCTTATGAGTTGGCCCTACCTCCAACATTTTCAGCCATCCACCCGATTTTCCATGTATCGATGTTGCGGTGGTATGTTCCTGATGAGTCCCATGTGCTCCAATATGATACAGTCGAGTTGAATGATCGTTTGAAATTTGTAGAGGAACCAGTTGCCATTCTAGCCAGAGATGTGAGGAGATTTCGTTGCAGAGCCATCCCTGTTGTTAAGGTCCATTGGAGGGATCGTCCAGTCGATGAGGCTACCTGGGAGTACCTATTGTGTTGGTACTCATGTTATGCTCTGCATCTATTTTGTGAGGCAGGTCCTAGTACTAGTTACCAGCGGTGATTAGTTCCAGCCTTCTTTTGCAGTTGTGATTCGGAGACGAGGGTGAACACTTGGCGTTTTGGGTTTGTTTTGTCTCTTTCTTTTGTTTTAGCTAGTCTTGTTGCCTTTGAGACACACTCTGTTGTGTTCCTCTTTTGGTACTTGTATTCTTTATTAGATAGCTCTATACTAGTGACCTCCAGATTCTTGGAGAGATTTCTGTATATATTTATTTTGGGTTGCTTCCGCCTTGTAATTCTTGTTTAGATTATTGTTATCATTAATATCTGCCCTTTCGTTCATTGCTTGATGTTCTGGGTTACCGGTTAGCTTACCTACTGGTGGGGTATAGTAGGTGCCATCATGACTTGAGAAATCGGGTCGTGAAAAGTTGATATCAGAGCCTCAGGTTCACCGGTCTCACTTGTATAGAGCTAACGTCTAGTAGAGTCCTGCAGATGGGTGCGGCGACGTCCGTAACTTATCTTCGAAAGGCTACAGGATATCCTTAGAAATATTTCCTCTTTTGTTTCACTTTCATGCGGCATGTGTCTTATTGGTTCCTTAAGATCTCACTTATTTCACTCTTTCGCAAGATGGCTCGCTCGTGAGGTGGCGTGGCCGGGGGTGATGCACCCAGGCCTGCAGATAGATCCCTAGCTTCGGGTAGACGCCGACCCCGAGGTCGAGAGAGGGCCGCAACATCAGTCCAGAAGAGAGAGGAGGATCCAGAGCCGGTAGCAGACCCTTCAGCACTTCGTATACCAGATCAGCTGGTGGGGCCGGGGCCAGCCGAGCCGCCACCCGTACTAGTTCTGACTCCAGATCTCCAGGCCGCTACTGCTCAGCTCTTAGGTGTGCTTGGGGGGATGCAGCAGCCACCCGCCCCAGTTACACCATCACTAGTACCGCATGATCAGTCTACAGTGAGAGCACATCAGGTCCAGGTACCACCTGAGAGAGTACAACCCTTGCCAGCGGACAAACCTATGCCACTTTAGGACCAGAAGATGCTTGGTGTGTTTCTTAGGTTGATACCACGAGGTTATCTGGGCAGTGGGTGAGGATCCCCACGAGTTTCTTACTACTTGTCGTGAGAGGCTTCACTCTTTGGGACTTGTGGAGTCTAGAGGGGCCGACTTCATTGCTTACCAGCTAGATTGGCCAGCCAGGCAGTGGTGGCGCACATTCATTCAGACCAGGCCAGTTGGATCTCCACCAGTATCATGGGATGAGTTTTCTGAGGGCTTCTTGGCCAAGTTTATCCCTTGTAGCATCAGAGACCGCCTCAGGGATCAGTTGTGCAGGTTGGAGCAGGGCTCCATGTCGGTGGCAGAGTACGAGACTAGGTACCACGAGCTCTCCCATCATGCCGAGATGATATTACCTACAGAGGAGGAAAGAGTTAGGTGCTTTGTTCGTGGTCAGCAGGGTATATGAGGTGGTACCTAAGGAGGCAGGACAGGAGGCAGGTTTGGTGGGCACGGTAAAGGAAGACAAGGCCATTTCTATGCACCTCAAGCGAGAGCGGAGGCTGAGGCATCAGACGATGTGATCACAGGTACTATTCTCTTAGGCCAGCGGCCCGACTTGGCTTTATTTGATCCACGCTCTACTTTTTGGTATGTTTCGGTTTACTATGCCTCTCGATTGAGTATGATGTCTGAGCCTCTGGTAGCGCCATTGCGTGTGTCGACCCCCGTGGGTGAGTCTTTAGTAGTGGATAAGATATTTTGGTCTTGCTTAGTTACTATGCAGGGGCATGACACCCGGGCTGACTTTATATTGCTTGACATAGTTGATTTCGATGTGATTCTGGGCATGGATTAGTTATCCCCTTATCGCACTCTTTTAGAGTGCTTTTCTAAGACAGTTACCTTGGCCATTCCTGGTATCCCTCCAGTGGTGTGGCAAGGATCTCGTGGTAGCACACCTGTTGGGGTTATCTCTTTTATTCGTGCTAGGAGGCAAGTGGCTAGTTGATGCTTATCATATTTGGCCTATGTGAGTGATGTCAGTAGGGAGGTTCCTCCGGTTGAGTTAGTTCCTGTTATTCGTGACTTCTTAGACGTGTTTCCTACTGACCTACCAGGCCAACCCCCAGAGAGTGATATTGATTTTCCGATTGAGCTTGAGCTAGGTACTCGGCCTATTTCTATTCCTCTATATCAGATAGCTCCTGCAGAGCTCAAGGAGCTCAGTGTTCAGCTTCAGGATCTCTTGGGTAAGGGATTTATCAGAACTAGTGTATCACCTTGGGGCGTTCCCGTATTTTTGTTAAGAAATAGGACGGTATGATGCGCATGTGCATTGACTATAGGCAGTTGAATAAGGTGACAGTGAAGAATCGATGTCCTCTACCTAGGATTGATGACCTATTTGACCAGCTACAGGGATTTTCGGTATTCTCTAAGATTGATTTGAGGTTCGGTTACCACTAGTTTAGGATTAGGGCAGCGGACATCCCTAAGACTGTATTTAGGACCCGTTATGGCCATTATGAGTTCTTGGTGATGTCATTTGGGTTGACTAATTCCCCTGCTGCCTTTATGGACTTGATGATACGCGTGTTCAAGCCTTATCTTGATTCCTTCGTCATAGTCTCCATTGATGACATTTTGATATTCCCGCGGAGTAGCGGTGATCATGAGCTTCATTTGAGAGTTGTGCTCCTGAATTTGAGAGATCAGCGACTTTATGCCAAGTTCTCAAAGTGCCAGTTTTGGTTAGACTCTGTAGCGTTCTTTGGGCATGTTATATCCAAGGAGGGAATTATGGTAGATCCGGCGAATATTGAGGCTATTCGTGATTGGGCTAGGCCAACCTCAGTTACTGAGATTCGGAGCTTCGTCGGACTAGCAGGTTACTATGGACGATTTATGGAGGGTTTCTCCACCTTGGCAGCACCTCAGACTTGATTGACCCGTGTTGATGTTCCCTTTGTTTGGTCAAAGGAGTGTGAGGCGAGCTTTTTGAAGCTCAAGAAGTTATTGACCACCGCTCCTATATTGACTCTTCCAGTTGAGGGAGAGGGGTTCACGGTTTATTGTGACACACCCGGCATTGGTTTGGGTTGTGTATTGATGCAGCAGGGCCGGGTTATTGCTTACGCGTCGAGGCTGCTTAAGATTCATGAGAGAAACTACCCTACCCATGACTTAAAGTTGGCAGCAGTAGTTTTCGCACTTAAGATTTGGAGGCACTACTTGTATGGAGTTCGATGTGAGATCTATGCCGATCACAAGAGTCTTCAGCACATCATGAGCCAGAGGGAACTTAATTCGAGGCAGCATCGTTGGATTGAGCTCCTGAAGGAATCCGACCTCTCTATTCTCTATCATCTGGGCAAGGTGAATGTGGTAGCGGACTCCTTGAGCCGAAAGGCGGTGAGTATGGGTAGTTTAGTCTTCTTATCTGTTGAGGAGCGACCCTTGGCTATGGACATGCAGGTATTAGCCAATAGCATGGTTCGGTTGTATATCTTAGATTCTAGACGTGTCTTGGCCCATATGGGAGTTCAGTCTTCCTTTCTTGATAGGATCCGTGGTTGTCAGTTTGAGGATGAGGCCTCAGTGGCCCTTAGAGATCGAGTGTTAGCGAGTGATGGTGGTTAGGCTACCTTAAATCCTGATGGAGTGTTGAGATTCGCCGGCCGCATTTGTGTTTCGAGAGTTGGATATTTGATACAGTTGATACTTTTTGAGGTCCATGAGTCTATATACTCGATCATTCCAGGCACAGCGAAGATGTATCGTGATCCGAGGCAGCATTACTGGTAGACTGGCAGGAGGTGAGATATTGCTGACTTTGTTTCCCGTTGCTTGTGCTGCAAGTAGGTAAAGGCCGAGCATTTGAAGCCTGGTGGCGAGTTCTAGAGATTACCCATTTCGGAGTGGAAGTGGTACTGTATCACTATGGACTTCATTGTGGGGTTGCCGCGGACTTCTAGAGGTGTTGATAGCATTTGGGTCTTTGTTGATCGATTGACCAAGTCAACACATTTCCTTCCTGTTCAGTCTTCATTTAGCGCCGAGAGGTTGGCTCGTATCTTCATTCGGGAGGTGGTTCGACTTCATGGGGTGCAAGTTTCTATTATATCACATCATGGTTCTCAGTTCACGTCTAGCTTTTGGAGGACCTTTCAGGTTTAGTTGGCCACTCGAGTTGACCGTAGCACAGCTTTCCACCCGTAGAGTGATGGTCAGTCAGAGCGTACTATTCAAGTCCTTGAGGATATATTGCGGGTCTGTGTTATGGATTTTGGAGGTCAGTGGGACGAGTTCTTTCCTTTGGCGGAGTTTGCGTACAACAACAACTACCACTCTAATATTCAGATGGCTTCGTTCGAAGCCTTATATGGTAGGCGTTGTCGCTCTCCAATTGGTTGGTTTGAGTCTTCAGAGCCTAGGCCGCGTGGTACGGATTTGCTTCAGAGGCTTTGGACTAGGTGAAAATGATTCAGGATAGACTCAAGACGGCTCAGAGTAGGCACAAGAGTTATGCGAATAGAAGGCGTCAACCTTTGAGATTCTCTGTTGGTGATCGGGTATTCCTCCGTGTGTCGCCCATGAAGGGCGTGATGAGGTTTGGGAGGAGGGGAAAGCTTAGCCCCAGGTATAGTGGGCCTTTTGAGATACTCCGGATAGTTGGGGAGGTTACTTTTGAGTTGGCCCTACCTCCAGCATTTTCAGCCATCCACCCGATTTTCCATGTCTCGATGTTGCGGCGGTATGTTCCTAATGATTCCCATGTGCTCCAGTATGATGCCGTCGAGTTGAATGATCGTTTGACATTTGTAGAGGGACCACTTGCCATTCTAGCCAGAAATGTGAGGAGATTGCGCTCAAGAGCCATCCCTGTTGTTAAGGTCCGTTGGGGGCATCGTCTAGTCGAGGAGGCTACCTGGGAGACCAAATAGGAGATGCTAGAGCTGTTTCCCGCCTTGTTTGAGCCTTCTGGTACTTCTTGATCCTCTCTTTCGCGAACGAAAGTCCTTTTTAGTAGTGGATATTTTAATGACCCTCCAAGTCATTTCTGTGTCTTGACTTGTTTGTGTAGTTTAGAGAGTTCCTGTAGTGACCCCAAGTCATTGATGACTTGCTGGGACTGACAGTTCAGTCACCTGGTCATTCGTTTGGTCTTGGTGCGAGTTTTTGTGTTTTGGAGCTTATGAACCTTGAATGATCATTTTCGATCAAAATTTCAAGAAACTGACATCGGAATCCAATTCTGACAATTCCATCAGCTTCGGAAGGGTAATTTTAGGCTATTAGCATGGTCGTCCTGACTCCCGAAGTTTTCAGTGTGAGTCGGTGCGATTAGGTGTTTTAACTTTAAGTTTAAGCCTAAGTTTGAGTTTGGTCAACATTCTGAGTAAGCGCGCTCGGTTGAGAATTCCGTCAGCGCTGTTAGCTCCAGAATGTCATATTTGGTGTATATTGACCCTTCTTTTGTGTCCCGAGGTTTCCGATATCTTTTGTGGTTTTGACTTAAAATGGCTTTTGGAAGTGGGACCCACTTTTTATCGAGATGACCTTTGATGGAAATTTCGACTGCGCCGTTGAGTCTGGAATATCGAATTTGGTATAGTTGCATATCTCGTTTGCGTTCACGGGGTTCCGAACGAGTTCGGAGCACCCCGTCTCAGTTTTTAGTTTTTGGAAAATTGAAGAAAATCTGCTACAATTGCAGAAAAACCAGCAACATTCCCAAAACTTAAACCCCCATCTCTCTCTCATCTCTCAATGGATTTAGGCCATTCGAAGTGCAGGAGCATCGTTTTTTTGGTGTCTTCTCTGTAGACTGTTCGGAAGTTATTGGGTGCGCATAGTTTGAGGTAAATTTCGCGATAACCTGACTGTTGTACCCCTTTTTCGAGCTTTTGTTTTTGGCATTCTTGTGTTACTCATATCTCTCTCATTTTAGCTCGGTTTTGGGTGATTCGAAGTCCCACGTGTTGAGAATTGTCAAGAATTCTTCGTAGAGTGTTGGCTACCTTTCGATTCTCGTTTATTTTGAGTTTAGACTGCTGTTGTAGGTTTTCTTTTAGTTGATTAAAGTTTGGTTTCTTGCTTGTTGGTTTTTGCTATGTTTTCAGTCTCGAATTGTGTTCCAGTTTGGAACACAAGTTTGGGGTGCCGTTTAGGGTCTCTTGAGGGAGTCAAATTCGGACAGTTCGATAAGAATCCCACGATTCTCGTTTTGACTCCAAAATTGACCCGTCTCAGTTAGTTGTGATTATGTTGTCTAAATGACCGTAGTAACATTGAGACTCTATTTTTGATAGCGGGGTAGCGTTTCGAGGTCGTTCGGATAGGGAAAGCTCCGATAAAGTGATTTGGAGAGCGCGCGATCGACCTTAAGGTAAGCTACGACTTCCTTTCTTTTAGATTGACCTTGATTGTGTAAAAAGATGTCGATTGGAGTGAATTGGGGGTGGTACAAGTTTACTACCTTACTTTGATTAGATACCTCATGTTAGGATCGATTGGCCATATTTCGGGTATAGTATCATTTTAACCGGTTTAGTAAAGTTGCATGCTTATGTGCTAAATTCTATTGTATGATTGGATTCTATGTATTGTATGCCTTGTTCATCCTTAACCGTAAGCATGATGTCCTTAGTCTAGGTTAGGCTAGCTTTGCCTTAGACTTATAACCCGTGTGGGCTGGATAGCCTTGACTTTATGCCTACGTCATTCGGATGACTTAGCTCCTTGTACGCTGGAATAGCAGACTTGAGTCTGATATTTTGAGCCTTAGATTAGGTGTTATCGTTGGTTGCTGCACTTCTGTATCATCTCCCTCTCATTTTTCGATTCCGACCCATTCTCGAAGGTTTGGTGCATCACTAGAGGCATGGGATT
>NW_006238955.1:413177-419884 GCF_000226075.1 Solanum tuberosum
CATGGTATAGGCTTAGAGCCTTTTCTGTGATTTCTTAGAGTGGACGGCGTTCCACGGTGGTTGTTGTTGGATTGGATCCTATTGGAGATACCATCACCCCCGGGGTTGTTCTTTATAGCTAGGCTGGGAACGTATCGTTGGCTGGGTAGACTCAGTGATATCGACTATCGCCCCCGGGCCTCTCTTTCTAGCAAGGCTGGGAGTGTGCTGCTGGCTGGGTGTCCCCGGGTCGCTCTTTCTAGCTGGGCTGGGAGCTTACTACATGGTATGACGACTCGCGATATCTACCTCAATCACGGGTCCATCTTTCTAGCTAGGCTGGGAGTGGACTGTTTGGTTGGATGCCCCCTAGGGTCACACTTTCTAGCTGGGTTGGGAGTGCACTGCTGGCTGGATGGAGGCTGATGGATTATCTTAATTACTTTGGGCTGGGATCCCGGTTTTCTTCTTTCTCAGTAGACTTAGCTTTTCTGTGTACCTGTCGGGCTTATGGGGGTCCGCTCAGGTTTTATTTGAGCTTGCGCACGAGTGTACCTTCTGGGTATATGGGGGTCCAGTTAGGTTTAGTTTAGTGTACTTAGTTTATTTTTGTTATGCTCGTGTGCTTTCTTTTCTTATCCGCTTTGAACTCTCTGTGTTTAGATTCTATCCTTTCTTATTGTTTTTACCCTTTTTGCTCAGTCGGCCTATGATGCCTACTGAGTACCAGCGGTGATTAGTTCCAGCCTTCTTTTGCAGCTGTGATTCGGAGACGAGGGCGAACATTTGGCGTTTTGGGTTTGTTTTTTCTCCTTCATTTGTTTTAGCTAGTCTTGTTGCCTTTGAGACACGCTCTGTTGTGGTCCACTTTTGGGACTTGTACTCTTTATTAGATAGCTCTGTACTAGTGACTACCAGATTCTGGGAGCGAATTATGTATATATTTATTTTGGGTTGCTTCTCCCTTGTTATTCTTTTTTTAGATTATTGTTATCGTTAGTTTCTGCCCTTTCGCTCATTGCTTGATGTTCTGGGTTACGGGTTGGCTTACCTACTGGTAGGGTATAGTAGGTACCATCGTGACTCGACATATCGGGTCGTGACAAGTTGCTATTAGAGCCTCATGTTCACCGGTTTCACCTGTACAGAACTAACATCTAGTGGAGTCCTGCAGATCGGTGCGGAGACGTCCGTAACTTATCTTCTAAAGGCTACAGGATGTCCTTAGAAAGATTTCCTCTTTTGTTTCACTTTCGTGCATCATGTGTCTTATTGGTTCCTTAAGATCGCACTTGTTTCACTCTTTCGCAGGATGTCTCGCTCGTGAGGTGGCGCGGCCGGGGGTGATGCACCCAGGCCTGCAGACAGAGCCCCAGCTTGGGGTAAACGCTGACCCCGAGGTCGAGAGAGGGCCGCAGCATCAGTCCAGGAGAGAGAGGAGGAGTCCAAACCCAGTAGAAGACCCTTCAGCACTTCGTATACCAGATCAGCCGGTAGGGCCGGGGCCAGCCTAGCCGCCACCCGGACTAGTTCTGACTCCAGATCTCCAGGCCGCTATTGCTCAACTCTTAGGTGTGCTTTGGGGGGATGCAACAGCCACCCACCCCATTTACACCATCACTAGTACCGCAGGATCAGCGTACAGTGAGGGCACTTCAGGTCCAGGTACCACCTGAGGGAGTAACCCTTGGTAGCGGACAAATCTATGCCGCTTGAGGAACAAAAGATGTTTGGTGTGTTTCTCAGGTTGACACCACCGAGGTTTTCTGGGCAGTGGGTGAGTTTGCCCACAAGTATCTTACTACTTGTCATGAGAAGCTACACTCTTTGGGACTTGTGGAATATAGAGGGGCCGACTTCATTACTTACCAGCTAGATGGGCCAGCCAGGCAGTGGTGGCCCACATTCATTTAGACCAGGCCAGTTGGATCTCCACCTGTATCATGGGATGAGTTTTCTGAGGCCTTCTTGGCCAAGTTTATCCCTCGTAGCGTCAGAGACCGCCTCAGGTATCATTTCTGCAGGTTAGAAGGGCTCCATGTCGGTGGCAGAGTACGAGACTAGGTTCCACGATCTCTCCCATCATGCCGAGATGATATTACCTACAGAGGAGGAGAGAGTTAGGTGCTTTGTTCGTGGTTTGAGAATGCAGTTTCAGCTTGAGACCCAGTCCTTAGTTTCTGCGGGTCGATCTTTTTTAGACGTAGTTGACCATGCTAGTACTATGGAACATCTTCGTCGCGAGGCCCAAGGGGGCATCGAGAAATGGGTTAGGCATGAGGGCAGCTACAGTAACTGCTGCCCCAGGTCTAGAGATTATCATGACAGGGCCGGACGACGGTTTCGACAGGGTCAGTCTAGCAGACCTACACAGGCCTCTCTTCAGGCATCAGATGGTGGTCGGAGTGAGGCTAGCTCGAGTCTGGGCCGCGAGGTGTTTCAGTCGGGTTCTTCAGGCCATGGTAGTCGTTCATCTAGGAGTCACCCTCGACAGGGTTTCTATGAGTATGGTGAGATGGTTCATTGGGCCAGGGACTGCCCTCAGCATAGTTGGATTGCTCCCGATCCTCATGCAGCTCCCCCAGCTTTACCAGCACCTCCAGTTGGAGGCCGTGGTCTGGGGTCAGGACCGTAGAGGTGGTCAGCAGGGTATACGGGGTGGTCCCCGTGGAAGCAGGACACGTGGTAGGTTTGGTGGGCAGGGCAGAAGCAGACAAGGCCATTTCTTTGCAGCTCCAGCGAGGGCGGAGGCTGAGGCATCAGACGATGTGATCACAGGTACTATTCTTTTAGGCCAGCGGCCCGCCTTGGCTTTATTTGATCCAAGCTCAACTTTTTTGTATGTTTCTGTTTACTATGCCTCTCGATTGAGTATGATGTCTGAGCCTCTAGTAGCGCCATTGCGTGTGTCGACCCCCGTGGGTGAGTCTTTAGTAGTGGATCAGATATTTTAGTCTAGCTTAGTTACTATCGAGGGGCATGACACCAGGGCTGACTTTATATTGCTTGACATGGTTGATTTCGATGTGATTCTGGGCATAGATTGGTTATCCCCTTATCGCACTCTTTTAGATTGCTTTTCTAAGACCGTTACCTTGGCCATTCCAAGTATCCCTCTAGTGGTGTGGCAAGGATCTCGTGGTAGCACACCAGTTGGGGTTATCTCTTTTATTCGTGCTAGGAGGCTAGTGGCTAGTGGCTAGTGGATGCTTATCATATTTGGCCTATGTGAGTGATGTGAGTAGGGAGGTTCCTCCGGTTGAGTTAGTTCGTATTGTTCGTGACTTCTTAGACGTGTTTCCTACTGACCTACCAGGCCAAACTCCAGAGAGTGATATTGATTTTCCGATTGAACTTGAGCTAGGTACTCGACCTATTTCTATTCCTCTATATCGGATGGCTCCTGTAGAGCTCAAGGAGCTCAGTGTTCAGCTTCAGGATCTCTTGGGCAAGGGATTTATCAGACCTAGTGTATCACCTTGGGGCGTTCCCATATTTTGTTAAGAAAAAGAACGGTACGATGCGCATGTGCATTGACTATAGGCAGTTGAATAATATGACAGTAAAGAATCGATATCCTCTACCTAGGATTGATGACCTATTTGACCAGCTACAAGGAGCTTCAGTGTTCTCTAAGATTGATTTGAGGTCCGGTTACCATCATATGAGGATTAGGGCAGCGGACATCCCTAAGACTGTATTTATGACCCGTTATGGCCATTATGAGTTCTTGGTGATGTCATTTGGGTTGACTAATGCCCCTGCTGCCTTTATGGACTTGATGATGCGCGTGTTCAGGCCTTATCTTGATTTCTTCGTCATAGTCTTCATTTATGACATTTTGATATACTCGCAGAGTAGAGGTGATCATGAGCATCATTTGAGAGTTGTGCTCTAGAATTTGAGATATCAGCGGCTTTATGCCAAGTTCTCAAAGTGCCAATTTTGGTTAGACTCTGTAGCTTTCTTTGGGCATGCTGTGTCCAAGCAGTGCATTATGGTAGATCTGGCGAAGATTGTGGCTATTCGTGATTGGAGTAGGCTAACCTCAGTTATTGAGATTCGGAGCTTCGTCGGACTAGCAGGTTACTATGGATGATTTATGGAGGGTTTCTCCACCTTGGCAGCATCTCTGACCCGGTTGACTCGTGTTGATGTACCCTTTGTTTGGTCAAAGGAGTGTGAAGCGAGCTTTTTGAAGATAAAGAAGTTATTGACCACCGCTCCTATATTGACTCTTCCAGTTGAGGGCGAGGTCTTCACGGTTTATTGTGACTCACCCGGCATTGGTTTGGGTTTTGTATTGATGCAGCAGGGCCGGGTTATTGCTTACGCGTCGAGGCTGCTTAAGATTCATGAGAGAAACTACCCCACCCCCGGCAGTAGTTTTCGCACTTAAAATTTGGAGGAACTACTTGTATGGAGTTCGATGTGAGATCTATACCGATCACAGGATAGTATATCATAAGCCAGAGGGAACTTAATTTGAGGTAGCGTCGTTGCATTGAGCTCCTGAAGGACTACGACCTCCCTATTCTCTATCAACCAGGCAAGGCGAATATGGTTGCGGACTCCTTGTGTTGAAAGGTGGTTTGTATGGGTAGTCTAGCCTTCTTATCTGTTGCGGAGCGACCTTTGGCTATGGACATGGAGTTCTTAGCCAATAGAATGGTTCGGTTTAGGTTGGATATCTCAGATTCTAGACTTGTCTTGGCACATATAGGAGTTCAGTCTTCCTTGCTTGATAGGATCCGTGGTTGTCAGTTTGAGGATGCGGCCTCGTTGGCCCTTAGAGATCGAGTGTTAGCAGATGATGGTGGTCAGGCTACCTTAGAGATTCGCCGGCCGCATCTGTGTTCCGAGAGTTGGATATTTGATACTATTGATACTTTCTGAGGTCCATGAGTCAATATACTCTATCTATCCATGCACAGCGAATATGTTTCGTGATCTAAGGCAGCATTACTGGTGGAGTGGCATGAGGAGAGATATTACTGACTTTGTTTCCCGTTGCTTGTGCTGCCTGCAGGTAAAGGTCGAGCATTTGAAGCCTGGTGGCGAGTTCCAGAGATTACCCATTCCGGTGTGGAAGTGGGACCGTATCACTATGGACTTCATTGTGGGGTTGCCACGGACTTCTAGATGTGTTACCATTTGGGTCAATGTTGATCGATTGACCAAGTCAGCACATTTCCTTCCTGTTCAGTCTTCATTTAGCGCTGAGAGGTTTGCTCTTATCTACATTCGGGAGGTGGTTCGACTTCATGGTGTGTCAGTTTGTATTATATCAGATCGGGGTTCTCAGTTTACGTCTAGCTTTTGGAGGACCTTTCAGGATGAGTTGGGCCCTCGAGTTAACCTTAGCACAGCTTTCCACCCGCAGACTGATGGTCAGTCGGAGCGTACTATTTAGGTCCTTGAAGATATGTTGCGGGCCTGTGTTATGGAATTTGGAGGTCAGTGGGACCAGTTCTTGCCTTTGGCAGAGTTTGCGTACAACAACAACAACTACTCTAGTATTCAGATGGCCCCGTTCGAGGCATTATATAGTTGGCGTTGTCGCTCTCCAATTGGTTGGTTTGAGTGTTCAGAGCCTAGGCCGCGTGGTACAGATTTGCTTCAGAGGCTGTGCACCAGGTGAGAGTGATTCAGGATAGACTGAAGATGGCTCAGAGTAGGCACCAGAGTTATGCGGATCGAAGGCATCAACCTTTGAGATTCTCTGCTGGTGATCGGGTATTCCTACGTGTGTCGCCTGAGGGAGTATCCCTTGGCAGCGGACAAACCTATGCCGCTTGAGGAACAGAAGATGCTTGGTGTGTTTCTCAGGTTGCCACCACCGAGGTTTTCTGGGCAGTGGGTGAGGATGCCCACGAGTTTCTTACTACTTGTCGTGAGAAGCTTCACTCTTTGGGACTTGTGGAGTATAGAGGGGCCGACATCATTGCTTACCAGCTAGATCGGCCAGCCAGGCAGTGGTGGTGCACATTCATTCAGACCAGGCCAGTTGGATCTCCTCAAGTATCATGGGATTAGTTTTCTCAGGCCTTCTTGGCCAAGTTTATCCCTCGTAGCGTTAGAGACCGCCTCAGGGATTAGTTCTGCAGGTTGGAGAAGGGCTCCATGTCGGTGGCAGAGTACGAGACTAGGTTCCATGAGCTCTCCCATCATGCCGAGATGATATTACCTACAGAGGAGGAGAGAGTTAGGTGCTTTGTTCGTGGTTTGAGAATGCAGCTTCGGCTTGAGACCCAATCCTTAGTTTCTGCGAGTCGATCATTTTTAGACGTAGTTGACCATGCTAGTACTAGGCAGCATCTTCGCCGCGAGGCCCAAGGGGGCAGCGACAAAAGGGCTAAGCATGAGGGCAGCTACAGTGACTCCCGCCCCAAGTCTAGAGATTATCATGACAGGGCCGGACGACGGTTTCTGCAGGGTCAGTCTAGCAGACCTACACAAGCCTCTCTTCAGGCATCAGATGGTGGTCGGAGTGAGGCTAGCTCGAGTCTGGGCCGCAAGGTGTTTCAGTCGGGTTCTTCAGGCCATGGTAGTCGTTCTTCTAGGAGTCGCCCTCGACAGTGTTGCTATGAGTGTTGTGAGATGAGTCATTGGGCCAGGGACTGCCCTCAGCATAGTCGGATTGCTCCCGCTCCTCATTAAGCTCCCCCAACTTTACCAGCACCTCCAGTTAGAGGCCGTGGTCAGGGTCAGGACCGTAGAGGTGGTCA
>NW_006238955.1:420012-422581 GCF_000226075.1 Solanum tuberosum
CTCTAGTGAGGGCGGAGGCTGAGGCATCATACGATGTGATCATATGTACTATTCTTTTCTGCCAGCAGCCTGCCTTGGCTTTAATTTGATCCAGGATCTACTTTTTCGTATGTTTCTGTTTACTATGCCTCTCGATTGAGTATGATGTTTGATCCTCTGGTAGCGTCGTTGCGTGTGTCGACCCCCGTGGGTGAGTCTTTAGTAGTGGATCAGATATTTTAGTCTAGCTTAGTTACTATCGAGGGGCATGACACCAGGGCTGACTTTATATTGCTTGACATGGTTGATTTCGATGTGATTCTGGGCATGGACTAGTTATCTCTGGGCATGGATTGGTTATCCCCTTATCGCGCTGTTTTAGATTGCTTTTCTAAGACCGTTACCTTGGCCATTCCTAGTATCCCTCCAGTGGTGTGGCAAGGATCTCGTGGTAGCACAACAGTTGGGGTATCCGTTTTATTCGTGCTAGGAGGCAAGTGGCTAGTTGATGCTTATCATATTTGGCTTATGTGAGTTATGTGAGTTAGGGAGGTTCCTCCGGTTGAGTCAGTTCCTATTGTTCGTGACTTCTTAGACGTGTTTCCTACTGACCTACCAGGCCAACCCCTAGAGTGTGATATTGATTTTCCCATTGAACTTGAGCTAGGTACTCGACCTATTTCTATTCCTCTATATCGGATAGCTCCTGTAAAGCTCAAGGAGCTCAATGTTCAGCTTCAGGATCTCTTGTGCAAGGGATTTATCAGACCTAGTGTATCACCTTTGGGCGTTCCCATATTTTTGTTAAGAAAAAGAACGGTACGATGCGCATGTGCATTGACTATAGGCAGTTGAATAATGTGACAGTAAAGAATCGATGTCCTCTACCTAGGATTTATGACCTATTTGACCAGCTACAGGGAGCTTCAGTGTTCTCTAAGATTGATTTGAGGTCCGGTTACCACCAGTTGAGGATTAGGGCAGCGGACATCCCTAAGACTGTATTTAGGACCCGTTATGGCCATTATGAGTTCTTGGTGATGTCATTTGGGTTGACTAATGCCCCTGCTGCCTTTATGGACTTGATGATGCGCGTGTTCAGGCCTTATCTTGATTCCTTCGTCATAGTCTTCATTGATGACATTTTGATATACTCGCGGAGTAGAGGTGATCATTAGCATCATTTGAGAGTTGTGCTCTAGAATTTGAGATATTAGCGGCTTTATGCCAAGTTCTCAAAGTGCCAGTTTTGGTTAGACTCTGTAGCGTTCTTTGGGCATGCTGTGTCCAAGCAGGGCATTATGGTAGATCTGGCGAAGATTGTGGCTATTCGTTATTGGACTAGGCTAACCTTAGTTACTGAGATTCGGAGCTTCGTCGGACTAGCAGGTTACTATGGATGATTTATGGAGGGTTTCTCCACCTTGGCAGCATCTCTGACCCGGTTGACTCGTGTTGATGTACCTTTTGTTTGGTCCTGAATGACCACCGCTCCAATATTGATTCTTCCATTTGAGGGCGAGGTCTTCACGGTTTATTGTGACTCACCCGGCATTGGTTTGGGTTGTGTATTGATGCAGCAGGGCCGGGTTATTGCTTACGCGTCGAGGTTGCTTAAGATTCATGAGAGAAACTACCCCACCCATGACTTAGAGTTGGCGGCGGTAGTTTTCGCACTTAAAATTTGGAGGAACTACTTGTATGGAGTTCGATGTGAGATCTATACCGATCACAGGAGTCTTCAGTATATCATAAGCCAGAGGGAACTTAATTTGAGGTAGCGTCGTTGGATTGAGCTCCTGAAGGACTACGACCTCCCTATTCTCTATCAACCAGGCAAGGCGAATGTGGTTGCGGACTCCTTGAGCCGAAAGGTGGTTAGTATGGGTAGTCTAGCCTTCTTATCTGTTGCGGAGCGACCTTTGGCTATGGAGATGGAGTTCTTAGCCAATAGAATGGTTCGGTTTAGGTTGGATATCTCATATTCTAGACGTGTCTTGGCACATATGGGAGTTCAGTCTTCCTTGCTTGATAGGATCCGTGGTTATGAGTTTGAGGATGCGGCCTCGTTGGCCCTTAGAGATCGAGTGTTAGCAGGTGATGGTGGTCAGGCTACCTTAGAGATTCGCCGGCCGCATCTGTGTTCCGAGAGTTGGAAATTTGACGTAGTTGACAATTCCTGTTGTTCATGACTTCTGAGACGTGTTTCCTACTTACCTACCAGGCCAACCCCGAGAGTGTGATATTGATTTTCCAATTGAGGTTGAACTAGGTAATAGACCTATTTCTATTCCTCTATATCGGATGGCTCTTCCAGAGCTCAAGGAGCTCAGTGTTCATCTTCAGGATCTCTTGGGTAAGGGATTTATCAGACCTAGTGTATCACCTTGGGGCGTTCCCGTATTTTTGTTAAGAAAAAGAACGGTAGGATGCGCATGTGCATTGAGTATAGATAGTTGAATAAGGTGACAGTGAAGAATCGATATCCTCTACCTAGGATTGATGACCTATTTGACCAGCTACAGGGGGCTTCAGTGTTCTCTAAGATTGATTTGAGGTCCGGTTACCACCAGTTGAGGATTAGGGCAGC
>NW_006238955.1:422737-423150 GCF_000226075.1 Solanum tuberosum
CAGGCCTTATCTTGATTCCTTCGTCAAAGTCTTCATTGATGACATTTTGATATACTCATGGAGTAGGGGTGATCATGAGCAGCATTTGAGAGTTGTGTTCCTCACTTTAGGATCAGCGGCTTTATGCCAAGTTCTCAAAGTGCCAGTTTTGGTTAGACTCTGTAGCGTTCTTGGGGCAAGTTTTATACAAGGAGGGCATTATGGTAGATCCGGCGAAGATGGAGGCTATTCGTGGTTGGGGTAGGCCCACCTCAGTTATTGAGATTCGGAGCTTCGTCGGACTAGCAGGCTACTATAGACGATTTTGTGGAGGGTTTCTCTACCTTGGCAGAACCCCTGACCCATTTGACTCGTGTTGATGTTCCCTTTGTTTTGTCAGAGGAGTGTGAGGCGAGCTTTTTGAGGCTCAAGGA
>NW_006238955.1:423422-442755 GCF_000226075.1 Solanum tuberosum
GGACGCCTTGAGTCGGAAGGCAGTGAGTATGGGTAGTCTAGCCTTCTTATCCGTTGAGGAGCGACCCTTGGCTATAGACATGCAGTTCTTAGATAATAGAATGGTTCAATTTAGGTTTGATATCTCATATTCTAGACGTGCCTTGGCCCATATGGGAGTTCAGTCTTCCTTGCTTGATAGGATCCGTGGTTATCAGTTTGAGGATGCGGCCTCGGTGGCCCTTAAAGATCGAGTGTTAGCGGGTGATGGTGGTCAGGCTACCTTAGAGATTTGCCGGCCGCATCTGTGTTCCGAGAGTTGGATATTTGATACTATTGATACTTTCTGAGGTCCATGAGTCTATATACTCTATCCATCCAGGCACAGCGAAGATATTTCGTGATCTGAGGCAGCATTACTCGTGGAGTGGCATGAGGAGAAATATTACTCACTTTGTTTCCCATTGATTGTGCTGCCAGCAGGTAAAGGCCGAGCATTTGAAGCCTGGTGGTGAGTTCTAGAGAGTACCCATTCCGGTGTGGAAGTGGGACCGTATCCTCTAGCCATTGGAAGTGCATTGACTATAGGCAGTTGAATAAGGTGACAGTGAAGAATCGATATCCTCTACCTAGGATTGATGACTTATTTGACCAACTACAGGGAGTTTCAGTGTTCTCTAAGATTGATTTGAGGTCCGGTTACCACCAGTTGAGGATTAGGGCAGCGGACATCCCTAAGATTAGGGCAGGCCTTATCTTGATTCCTTCGTCATAGTCTTCATTGATGACATTTTGATATACTCGCGGAGTAGGGGCGATCATGAGCAACATTTGAGATTTGTGCTCCAGACTTTGAGAGATCAGCGGCTTTATGCCAAGTTCTCAAAGAGCCAGTTTTTGTTAGACTCGGTAGCGTTGTTGGGGCATGTTTTATCCAAGGAGGGCATTATGGTAGATCCGGCGAATTTGGAGGCACTATTTGTATTGAGTTCGATGTGAGATCTATACCGATCACAGGAGTCTTCAGTATATCATGAGCCAGAGGGAACTTAATTTAAGGCAGCGTCGTTGGATTGAGCTCCTTAAGGACTACGATTTCTCTATTCTCTATCAACCAGGCAGGCCGAATTTGGTAGCGGACTCCTTGAGCCGAAAGGTGGTGAGTATAGGTAGTCTAGCCTTCTTATCCGTTGAGGAGCGACCCTTGGCTATAGACATGCAGTTCTTAGATAATAGAATGGTTCAATTTAGGTTTGATATCTCATATTCTAGACGTGCCTTGGCCCATATGGGAGTTCACTCTTCCTTGCTTGATAGGATCTGTGGTTGTCAGTTTGAGGATGCGGCTTCGGTGGCCCTTAGAGATCTAGTGTTAGCGGTGATGGTGGTCAGGCTACCTTAGATCCTAATAGAGTGTTGAGTTCGCCGGCCGCATCTGTGTTCCGAGAGTTGGATATTTGATACAGTTGATACTCTCTTAGGTCCGTGAGTCTATATATTCTATCCATCCAGGAACAGCGAAGATATATCGTGATCTGAGGCAGCATTATTCGTGGAGTGGCATGAGGAGAGATATTGCTGACTTTGTTTCCCGTCGCTTGTGCTGCCAGCAGGTAAAGGCCGAGCATTTGAAGCCTAGTGGCGAGTTCCAGAGATTACCCATTCCGGTGTGGACGTGGGCCGTATCACTATGGACTTCATTGTGGGGTTGTCGCGGACTTCTAGAGATGTTGATAGCATTTGGGTCATTGTTGATCGATTGACCAAGTCAGCACATTTCCATCCTGTTCAGTCTTCATTTAGCGCCGAGAGGTTGGCTCGTATCTACATTCGGGAGGTGGTTCGACTTCATGGGGTGCTAGTTTATAGTATATCTGATCGGGGTTCTCAGTTCACGTCTAGCTTTTTGAGGACCTTTCAGGATGAGTTGGGCCCTCGAGTTCACCTTAGCACAACTTTCCACCCACAGATTGATGGTCAGTCGGAGCGTACTATTCAGGTACTTGAGGATATGTTGCGGGCCTACGTTATGGAATTTGGAGGTCAGTGGGACCATTTCTTGCCTTTGGCGGAGTTTGCCTACAACAACAACTACCACTCTAGTATTCAGATGGCCCCGTTCGAGGCATTATATAGTAGGCGTTAATGCTCTCCAATTGGTTGGTTTGAGTCTTCAGAGCCTAGGCCGCGTGGTACGGATTTGCTTCAGAGGCTTTGGACTAGGTGAGAGTGATTCAGGATGGACTCAAGACGGCTCAGAATAGGCACCAGAGTTATGCGGATCGAAGGCATCGATCTTTGAGATTCTTTGTTGGTGATCGGGTATTCCTCCGTGTGTCTCCCATGAAGGGCGTGATGAGGTTTGGGAGGCGGGGAAAGCTTAGCCCTAGGTACATTGGGCCTTTTGAGATACTCCGGATAGTTTGGGAGGTTGCTTATGAGTTGGCCCTACCTCCAGCATTTTCAGCCATCCACCCGATTTTTCATGTCTCGATGTTGCGGCGGTATGTTCCTGATGAGTCCCATGTGCTCCAGTATGATGCAGTCGAGTTGAATGATCGTTTGACATTTGTAGAGGAACCAGTTGCCATTCTAGCCAGAGATGTGAGGATATTGCGCTCGAGAGCCATCCCCGTTGTTAAGGTCCGTTAAAGGCATCGTCCAGTCGAGGAGGCTTCCTGGGAGACCGAGCAGGAGATGCGAGAGCAGTTTCCCGGTTTGTTTGAACCTTCAGGTACTTCTTGATCCTTTATTTCGCGAGCGAAAGTCTATTTTTGTAGTGGATATTGTAATGACCCTCCTTGTCATTTCTGTGTCTTGCCTTGTGTGTGTAGTTTAGAGCGTTCCTGTAGTGACCCCAAGTCATTTATGAGTTGCTGGGACTGACAGTTCGGTCACCTGGTCATTCGTTTGGTCTTGGTGCGAGTTTTTGTGTTTTGGAGCTTAAGAACCTTGAATGATCATTTTCAATCAAAAGTTCAAGAAGATGACATCGGAATCCAATTCTGACGATTCCAACAGTTCCGGAAGGGTCATTTTAGGCAAGTGGCATGGTTGACATGATACCCGAGGTTTTCAGTGTGAGTCGGTGCGATTAGGCGTTTTAACTTTAAGTTTATGCCTAAGTTTGAGTTTGGTCAACATTCTGAGTAAACGCGCTCGGTTGAGAATTCCGTCAGGGCGGTTAGCTCTAGAATGTCAAGTTTGGTCTAGATTGACCCTTCTTTTGTGTCCCAAGGTTTCCGATATCTTTTGTGGTTTTTGACTTAAAATGGCTTTTGGAAGTGGTACTCACTTTTTATCGAGGCGACCATAAATGGAAATTTCGACTGCGCCATTGAGTTTGGAATATCAAATTTGGTATGGTTGCATATCTCATTTGCGTGCACGGCTTTCTGAACGAATTCGGAGCATACCGTCTGAGTTTTTAGTTTTTGGAAAATTACAGAAAATCTGCTATAATTGCAGAAAAACCAGCAACATTTCCCAAAACTTAAACCCTTATCTCTCTCTCATTTCTCGACCGATTTAGGCGATTCAAACTATGGGAGCTTCATTTTTTTGGTGGCTTTGCTATAGAGGGTTTGGAAGTTGTCGGGTGCGCGTACTTTGAGGTAAATTTCGCGATAACCTGACTATTGTACCACTTTTTCGATCTTTTGTTTTTGGCATTCTTGTTTTGGTCGTATCTCTCTCATTTTAGCTCGGTTTTGGGTGATTCGAAGACACACGCATTGAGAATTGTCGAGAATTCGTCGTAGAGTGTTCCAAAAGTGTTGGCTACCTTTCGACTCTCGTTTATTCTGAGTTTAGACTGTTGCTATGGGTTTTCTTTTAGTTTATTAAAGTGTGGTTTCTTGCTTGATGGTTTTTGCTCTGTTTTGAGTCTCGAATTGTGTTCCATTTTGGAACACAAGTTTGGGGTGCCATTTAGGGTCTCTTGAGAGTGTCAAATTCGGGCAGTTCGATAAGAATCCCACGATTCTCGTTTTGACTCCAAAATTGACCCGTCTCCGTTAGTTGTGATTTTGGTGTCTAAATGACCGTAGTAACATTGTGACTCTATTTTTGATAGCGGGGTAGTGTTTCGAGGTCATTCAAATAGGAAAAGCTCCGATAAAGTGATTTGGAGAGCGCGCGATCGACCTCCAGGTAAGCTACGGCTTCCTTTATTTTAGATTGACCTTGATTGTGTAAAAAGATGTCGATTGGAGTGAATTGGGGGTGGGTACAAGTTTACTACCTTACTTTGATTAGATACCTCATGTTAGGATCGATTGGCCATATTTCGCGTATAGTATCATATTACCCGGTTTAGTGAAGTTGCATGCTTATGTGCTAAATTCTATTGTATGCTTGTATTCTATGTATTGTATGCCTTGTTCATCCTTAACCGTAAGCATGATGTCCTTAGTCTAGGTTAGGCTAGCTTTGCCTTAGACTTATAACCCGTGTGGGCTGGATAGCCTTGACTTTATGCCTACGTCGTTCGGATGACTTAGCTCCTTGTATGCTGGAATAGCAGACTTGAGTCTGATATTTTGAGCCTTAGATTAGGCGTTATCGCTGGTTGCTACACTTCTGTATCATCTCCTTCTCATTTTTCTATTCCGACGCATTCTCGAAGGTTTGGTGCATCACTAGAGGCATGGGATTGAGATAGTATAGGCTTAGAGCCTTTTTTGTGATTTCTTAGAGTGGACGGCGTTCCACGGTGGTTGTTGTTGGATTGGATCCTATTGGATTTACCATCACCTCCGGGTAGTTCTTTCTAGCTAGGCTGGGAACGTTTCGTTGGCTGGGTAGACTCAGTGATATCGACTATCGCCCCCAGGCCTCTCTTTCTAGCTGGGCTGGGAGTGTGCTGCTGGCTGGGTGTCCCCGGGTCGCTTCTTCTAGCTGGGCTGGGAGCTTACTGCATGGTATGACGACTCGCGATATCTACCTCACTCACGTGTCCCTCTTTCTAGCTAGGCTGGGAGTGGACTGTTTGGTTGGGAGTGCACTGCTGGCTGGATAGAGGCTGATGGATTATCTTAATTACTTTGGGCTACGAGCTCGATTTTCTTCTTTCTCAGTAGACTTAGCTTTTCTGTGTACCTGTCGGGCTTATGGGGGTCCATTCAGGTTTTATTTGAGCTTGCGCACGAGTGTACCTTCTGGGTATATGGGGTCCAGTTAGGTTTAGTTTAGTGTACTTAGTTTGTTTCTGTTATGCTCGTGTGCTTTCTTTTCTTATCTGCTTTGAACTCTCTGTGTTTAGATTCTATCCTTTCTTATTGTTTTTACCCTTTTTGCTCAGTCGGCCTATGATGCCTACTGAGTGCCTGTTGTGTTGGTACTCATGCTACGCTTTGCATCAATTTCGTGGTGCAGGTCCCAGTACCAGTTACCAGCGGTGATTAGTTCCAGCCTTCTTTTGCAGCTGCGATTCGGAGACGAGGGCGAACACTTGGCGTTTTGGGTTTGTTTTGTCTTTTTTTTTTGTTTTAGCTAGTCTTGTTGCCTTTGAGACACGCTCTGTTGTGGTCCACTTTTGGGACTTGTACTCTTTATTAGATAGCTCTGTACTACTGACTTCCAGATTCTGGGAGATATTTATGTATATTGCTTGACATGGTTGATTTCGATGTGATTCTGGCATGGATTGGTTATCCCTTTATCGCACTCTTTTAGATTGCTTTTCTAAGACCGTTACCTTGGCCATTCCTGGTATCCCTCCAGTGGTGTGGCAAGGATCTCGTGGTAGCACACCAGTTGGGGTTATCTCTTTTATTCGTGCTAGGAGGCAAGGGGCTAGTTGATGCTTATCATATTTGGCCTATGTGAGTGATGTGAGTAGGGAGGTTCCTCCGGTTGAGTCATTTCCTATTGTTCGTGACTTCTTAGACGTGTTTCCTACTGACCTACCACGCCAACCCCCAGAGTGTGATATTGATTTTCCGATTGACCTTGAGCTAGGTACTCGGCCTATTTCTATTCCTCTATATCGGATGGCTCCTGCAGAGCACAAGGAGCGCAGTGTTCAGCTTCATGATCTCTTGGGTAAGGGATTTATCAGACCTAGTGTATCACCTTAGAGCGTTCCCGCATTTTTGTTAAGAAAAAGAACGGTACGATGCGCATGTGCATTGACTATAGGCAGATGAATAACGTTACAGTAAAGAATCGATATCCTTTACCTAGGATTGATGACCTATTTGACCAGCTACATGGAGCTTCACTGTTCTCTAAGATTGATTTGAGGTCCGGTTACCACCAGTTGAGGATTAGGGCAACGGACATCCCTAAGACTGTATTTAGGACCCGTTATGGTCATTATGAGTTCTTGGTGATCTCATTTGGGTTGACTAATGCCCCTGCTGCCTTTATAGACTTGATGATGCGCGTGTTCAAGCCTTATCTTGATTCCTTCGTCATAGTCTTCATTGATGACAGTTTGATATACTCGCCTAGTAGCGGTGATCATGAGCATCATTTGAGAATTGTGCTCCAAAATTTGAGAGATTAGCGGCTCTATGCCATGTTCTCAAAGTGCCAGTTTTGGTTAGACTCTATAGCGTTCTTTGGGCATGCTGTGTCCAAGGAGGGCATTATGGTAGATCTGGCGAAGATTGAGGCTATTCGTGATTGGGCTAGGCCAACCTCAGTTACTGAGATTCGGAGCTTCGTAGGACTAGCAGGTTACTATGGACGATTTATGGAGGGTTTCTCCACCTTGGCAGCACCTCTGACCCAGTTGACTCGTGTTGATGTACCCTTTGTTTGGTCAAAGGAGTGTGAGGCGAGCTTTTTGAAGCTCAAGAACTTATTCACCACCGCTCATATATTGACTCTTCCAGTTGAGGGCGAGGGATTCACGGTTTATTGTGACGCACCCGGCATTGGTTAGGGTTGTGTATTGATGCAGCAGGGCCGGGTTATTGCTTACGCGTCAAGGCTGCTTAAGATTCATGAGAGAAACTACCCCACCCATGACTTAGAGTTGGCGGCAGTAGTTTTCGCATTTAAAAGTTGGAGGCACTACTTGTATGGAGTTCGATGTGAGATCTATACCGATCACAGGAGTCTTCAGTATATCATAAGCCAGAGGGAACTTAATTTGAGGCAGCGTCGTTGGATTGAGTTCCTGAACGATTACGGCCTCTCTATTCTCTATCAACCAAGCAAGGCGAATGTGGTTGCGGACTCCTTGAGTCGAAAGGTGGTGAGTATGGGTAGTCTAGCCTTCTTATCTGTTGAGGAGCGACCTTTGGCTATGGACATGCAGTTCTTAGCAAATAGAATGGTTCGGTTTAGGTTGGATATCTCAGATTCTCGACGTGTCTTGGCACATATGGGAGTTCAGTCTTCCTTGCTTGATAGGATCCGTTGTTATCAGTTTGAGGAAGCGGCCTCGGTGGCCCTTAGAGATCGAGTGTTAGCAGGTGATGGTAGTCAGGCTACCTTAGAGATTCGCCGGCCGCATCTGTGTTCCGAGAGTTGGATATTTGATACTATTGATACTTTCTGAGGTCCATGAGTCTATATACTCTATCCATCCATGCAGAGGGAAGATGTTTCGTGATCTAAGGCAGCATTACTGGTGGAGTGGCATGAGGAGAGATATTATTGACTTTGTTTCCCGTTGCTTGTGCTGCCAGCAGGTAAATGCCGAACATTTGATGCCTGGTGGCAAGTTCCAGAGATTACCCATTCCGATGTGGAATTGGGACCGTACCACTATGGACTTCATTGTGGGGTTTCCGCGGACTTCTAGATGTGTTGATAGCATTTGGGTCAATGTTGATCGATTGACCAAGTCAGCACATTTCCTTCATGTTCAGTCGTCATTTAGCACCTAGAGGTTTGCTCGTACCTACATTCGGGAGGTGGTTTGACTTCATGGTGTGCCAGTTTGTATTATATTAGATCGGGGTTCTCAGTTCACGTCCAGCTTTTGGAGGACCTTTCAGGATGAGTTGGGCCCTCGAGTTAACCTTAGCACAACTTTCCACCCGCAGACTGATGCTCAGTCGGATCGTACTATTTAGGTCCTTGAGGATATGTTGCGGGCCTGTGTTTTCCAATTTGGAGGTTAGTGGGACCAGTTCTTGCCTTTGACGGAGTTTGCGTACAACAACAACAACTACTCTAGTATTCAGATGGCCCCGTTCGAGACATTATATAGTAGGCGTTATCGCTCTTCAATTGGTTGGTTTGAGTCTTCAAAGCCTAGGCCGCGTGGTACGAATTTGCTTTAGAGGCTGCTGATCAGGTGAGAGTGATCCAGGATAGACTCAAGACGGCTCAGAGTAGGCACCAGAGTTATGCGGATCGAAGGCATTAACCTTTGAGATTCTCTGTTGGTGATCGGGTATTCCTCCGTGTGTCGCCGGAGGGAGTAACCCTTGGCAGCGGACAAACTTATGCCGCTTGAGGAACAGAAGATGCTTGGTGTGCTTCTCAGGTTGCCACCACCGAGGTTTTCTGGGCATTGGGTGAGGATGCCCACGAGTTTTTTACTACTTGTCGTGAGAAGCTTCACTCTTTGGGACTTGTGGAGTATAGAGGGGCCGACTTCATTGTTTACCAGCTAGATGGGCTAGCCAGGCAGTGGTGGCGCACATTCATTCAGACCAGGCCAGTTGGATCTCCACAAGTATCATGGGATGAGTTTTCTGAGGCCTTCTTGGCCAAGTTAATCCCTCGTAACGTCAGAGACTACCTTAGGGATCAGTTCTGCAGGTTGGAGAAAGGCTCCATGTCGGTGGCAGAGTACGAGTCTACGTTCCACGAGCTCTCCTATCATGCCGAGATGATATTACCTACAGAGAAGGAGAGAGGTAGGTGCTTTGTTCGTGGTTTGAGAATGCAGCTTCGGCTTGAGACCCAATCCTTAGTTTCTGCGGGTCGATCTTTTTTAGACGTAGTTGACCATGCTAGTTCTATGAAGCATCTTCGCCGCGAGGCCCAAGGGGGCAGCGAGAAAAGGGCTAGGCATGAGGGCAGCTACAGTGACTCCCACCCCAAGTCTAGAGATTATCATGGCAGGGCCGGACGACGGTTTAAACAAGGTCAGTCTAGCAGACCTACACCAGCCTCTCTTCAGGCATCAGATGGTGGTCGGAGTGAGGCTAGCTCGAGTCTGGGCCGGGAGGTGTTTCAGTCGGGTTCTTCAGGCCATGGTAGTCGTTCTTCTAGGAGTCGCCCTCAACAGGGTTGGTATGAGTGTTGTGAGATGGGTAATTGGGCCAGGGACTGCCCTCAGCACAGTTGGATTGCTCCCGCTCTTCATGCAGCTCCCCCAGCTTTACCAGCACCTCCAGTTGGAGGCCGTGGTCAGGGTCAGGACCGTAGAGGTGGTCAGCAGGGAATACGGGGTGGTCCCCGAGGAGGCAGGACAGGTGGTAGGTTTGGTGGGCAGGGGAGAGGCAGACAAGTTCATTTCTATGCATCTCTAGTGAGGGCGGAGGCTGAGGCATCATACGATGTGATCATATGTACTATTCTTTTCTGCCAACAGCCCGCCTTGGCATTATTTTGATCCAGGATCTACTTTTTCGTATGTTTCTGTTTACTATGCCTCTCGATTGAGTATGATGTTTAAGCCTCTGGTAGCGCCGTTGCGTGTGTCGACCCCCGTGGGTGAGTCTTTAGTAGTGGATCAGATATTTTGATCTTGCTTAGTTACTATCCGGGGGCATGACACCCGGGCTAACTTTATATTGCTTGACATGGTTGATTTAGATGTGATTCTAGGCCTGGATTGGTTATCCCCTTATCGCGCTATTTTAGATTGCTTTTCTAAGATCGTTACCTTGGCCATTCATGTTATCCCTCTGGTGGTGTGGCAAGGATCTCGTGGTAGCTCAGCAGTTGGGGTTATCGCTTTTATTCGTACTAGGAGGCTAGTGGCTAGTGGATGTTTATCATATTAGCCTATGTGAATGATGTGAGTAGGGAGGTTCCTCTGGTTGGGTTAGTTCCTGTTGTTCGTGACTTCTTAGACGTGTTTCCTATTGACCTACATGGCCAACCCCCAGAGTGTGATATTGATTTTTCGATTGAGCTTGAGCTAGGTACTCGGCCTATTTCTATTCCTCTATATCGGATGGCTCCTGCAGAGGTCAAGGAGCTTAGTGTTCAGCTTCAGGATCTCTTGGGTAAGGGATTTATCAGACCTAGTGTATCACCTTGGGGCGTTCCCGTATTTTTGTTAAGAAAAAGGACGGTACGATGCGCATGAGCATTGACTATAGGCAGTTGAATAAGGTGACAGTAAAGAATCGATATCCTCTACCTAGGATTGATGACCTATTTGACCAGCTATAGGGAGCTTCAGTGTTCTCTAAGATTTATTTGAGGTCCGGTTACCACCAGTTGAGGATTAGGGTAGCTGACATCCCGAAGACTGTATTTAGGACCCGTTATGGCCATTATGAGTTCTTGGTGATGTCATTTGGGTTGACTAATGCCCCTGCTGCCTTTATGGAGGTGATGATGCGCGTGTTCAGGCCTTATCTTGATTCCTTCGTCATAGTCTTCATTGATGACATTTTGATATACTCGCGGAGTAGCAGTAATCATGAGCATCATTTGAGAGTTGTGCTCCAGAATTTGAGAGATCAGCGGCTTTATGCCAAATTCTCAAAGTGCCAGTTTTGGTTAGACTCTGTAGCATTCTTTGGGTATGTTGTATCCAAGGAGGGCATTATGGTAGATCCGGCGAAGATTGAGGCTATTCGTCATTAGGCTAGGCCAACCTCAGTTACTGAGATTCGGAGCTTCGTCGGACTAGCACGTTACTGTGGACGATTTATGGAGGGTTTCTTCAACTTGGCAGCACCTCTAACCCGGTTGACTCGGGTTGATGTTCCCTTTGTTTGGCCAAAGGAGTGTGAGGCGAACTTTTTGATGCTCAAGAAGTTATTGACCACCGCTCCTATATTGACTCTTCCAGTTGAGGGCGAGGGCTTCACGGTTTATTGTGACGCACCCGGCATTGGTTTGGGTTGTGTATTGATGCAGCAAGGCCGGGTAATTGCTTACGCGTCGAGGCTTCTTAAGATTCATGAGAGAAACTACCCCACCCATGACTTAGAGTTGGCGGCGGTAGTTTTCGCACTTAATATTTGGAGGCACTATTTATATGGAGTTCGATATGAGATCTATACCGATCAGATGAGTTATCAGTACATCATGAGCCAGAAGGAACTTAATTCCAGGCAGCGTCGTTGGATTGAGCTTCGGAAGGACTACGACCTCTCTATTCTCTATCATCTGGGCAAGGCGAATGTGGTAGCAGACTCCTTGAGCCGAAAGGCAGTGAGTATGGGTAGCTTAGCCTTCTTATCTGTTGAGGAGCGACCCTTGGCTATGGACATGCAGTTCTTAGCTAATAGCATGGTTTGGTTGTATATCTCAGATTCTAGATGTGTTTTGGCTCATATGGGAGTTCAGTCTTCCTTTCTTGATAGGATCCGTGGTTGTCAATTTGAGGATGAGGCCTCAGTGGCCCTTAGAGATCGAGTGTTAGCGAGTGATGGTGGTCAGGCTACCTTAAATCCTGATGGAGTGTTGAGATTCGCCGGCCGCATTTGTGTTTCGAGATTTGGATATTTGATACAGTTGATACTTTCTGAGGTCCATGAGTCTATATACACTATAATTCCAGGCACAGCGAAGATGTATCGTGATCCGAGGCAGCATTACTGGTGGAGTGGCATGAGGAGAGATATTGCTGACTTTGTTTCCCGTTGCTTGTGCTGCAAGCCGGTAAAGGCCGAGCATTTGAAGCCTGGTGGCGAGTTCTAGAGATTACCCATTCCGGAGTGGAAGTGGGACCGTATCACTATGGACTTCATTGTGGGGTTGCCGCGGACTTCTAGAGGTGTTGATAGCATTTGGGTCTTTGTTGATGGATTGACCAAGTCGACACATTTCCTTCCTGTTCAGTCTTCATTTAGCACCAAGAGGTTGGCTCGTATCTTCATTCGGGAGGTGGTTCGACTTTATGGGGTGCAAGTTTCTATTATATCAGATCAGGGTTCTCAGTACACGTCTAGCATTTGGAGGACCTTTCAGGATGAGTTGGGCACTCGAGTTGACCGTAGCACAGGTTTCCACCCGTAGACTGATGGTCAGTCGGAGCGTACTATTTAGGTCCTTGAGGATATTTTGCGGGCCTGTGTTATGGATTTTGGAGGTCAGTGGGACCAGTTCTTGCCTTTGGCGGAGTTTGCGTACAACAGCAATTACCACTCTAGTATTCAGATGGCCTTTTTCGAAGCCTTATATGGTAAGCGTTGTCTCTCTCCAATTGGTTGGTTTGAGTCTTCAGAGCCTAGGCCGCGTGGTACGGATTTGCTTCAGAGGCTTAAGACTAGGTGAGAGTGATTCAGGATAGACTTAGCACGGCTCAGAGTAGGCACCAGAGTTATGCGAATCAAAGGCGTCGACCTTTGAGATTCTTTGTTGGTGATCGGGTATTCCTCCGTGTGTCACCCATGAAGGGTGTGATGAGGTTTGGGAGGCGGGGAAAGCTTAGCCCAGGTACATTGGGCCTTTTGAAATACTCCGGATAGTTGGGGAGGTTGCTTATGAGTTGGCCCTACCTCCAGCATTTTCAGCCATCCACCCGATTTTCCATGTCTCGATGTTGCGGCGGTATGTTCCTAATGATTCCCATGTGCTCCAGTATGATTCCGTCGAGTTGAACGATCGTTTGACATTTGTAGAGGGACCACATGCCATTTTAGCCAAAGATGTGAGGAGATTGCGCTCAAGAGCCATCTATGTTGTTAAGGTCCGTTGGGGGCATCATCTTGTCGAGGAGGCTACCTGGGAGACCAAATAGGAGATGCTAGAGCTGTTTCCCGGCATGTTTGAGCCTTGAGGTACTTCTTGATCCTTTCTTTCGCGGACGAAAGTCCTTTTTAGTAGTGGATATTTTAATGACCCTCCAAGTCATTTCTGTGTCTTGACTTGTGTGTGTAGTTTATAGCGTTCCTGCAGTGACCCCAAGTAATTTATGACTTGCTGGGACTGACAGTTAGGTCACCTGGTTATTCGTTTGGTCTTGGTGCGAGTTTTTGTGTTTTGGAGCTTATGAACCTTGAATGATCATTTTCGATCAAAAGTTCCAGAAACTGACATCGGAATCCAATTCTGACGATTCCATCAGCTCCGAAAGGGTCATTTTAGGCTATTATCATGGTCGTCATGACTCCCGAAGTTTTCAGTGTGAATCGGTGCGATTAGGCGTTTTAACTTTAAGTTTAAGCCTAAGTTTGAGTTTGGTCAGCATTCTGAGTAAACGCGCTCAGTTGAGAATTCCGTCAGCGCTGTTAGCTCCAGAATGTCAAGTTTGGTCTAGATTGATCCTTCTTTTGTGTCCCGAGGTTTTCGATATCTTTTGTGGTTTTTGACTTAAAATAACTTTTGGAAGTGGGACCCACTTTTTATCGAGATGACCTTTGATGGAAATTTCTACTGCACCGTTAAGTGTGTAATATCGAATTTTTTATAGTTGTATATCTCATTTGCGTGTACGGGGTTCCGAACGAGTTTTTAGTTTTTGGAAAATTGCAGAAAATCTGCTATAATTGCAGAAAAACCAGCAACATTTCCCAAAACTTAAACCCTCATCTCTCTATCAACTCCCAACGGATTTAGGCCATTTGAAGTAGGGGACCGTCGTTTTTTTGGTTTCTTCGCGATAACCTGACTATTGTACCACTTTTTCGACCTTTTGTTTTTGGCATTCTTGTTTTACTCATATCTCTCTCATTTTAGCCCGGTTTTGGGAGATTCGAAGTCCCACGTGTTGAGAATTGTCAAGAATTCGTCGTACAGTGTTCAAAGAGTGTTTGTTACCTTTCGATTCTCGTTAATTCTGAGTTTAGAATGCTGCTGTAGGTTTTTTTTTAGTTGATTAAAGTGTGGTTTCTTGCTTGTTGGTTTTTGCAATGTTTTGAGTCTGGAATTGTGTTCCATTTTGGAACACAAGTTTGGGGTGGCGGTTAGGGTCTCATGAGGGAGTCAAATTCGGGCAGTTCGATAAGAATCCCTCGATTCTCGTTTTGACTCCAAAATTCACCCGTCTCCGTTAGTTGTGATTTTGGTGTCTAAATGACCGTAATAACATTGTGACTCTATTTTTGATAGTGGGGTAGCGTTTCGAGGTCGTTCGAATAAGGAAAGCTCTGATAAAATGATTTGGAGAGGGCGCGATCGACCTTAAGGTAAGCTACGGCTTCCTTTCTTTTAGATTGACCTTAATTGTGTAAAAACATGTCGATTTGAGTTAATTGGGGGTGGGTACCAGTTTACTACCTTACTTTGATTAGATACCTCATGTTAGGATCTATTGGCCATATTTCTGGTATAGTATCATGTTAACCGGTTTAGTAAAGTTGCATTCTTATGTGCTAAATGCTATTGTATGCTTGTATTCTATGTATTATATGCCTTGTTCATCCTTAACCGTAAGCATGATGTCCTTAGTCTAGGTTAGGCTAGCTTTGCCTTGGACTTATAACCCGTGTGGGCTGGATATCCTTGATTTTATGCTTATGTCGTTCGGATGACTTAGCTCCTTGTACGCTGGAATAACAGACTTGAGTCTAATATTTTTAGCCTTAGATTAGGCGTTATCGCTGGTTGCTGCACTTTTGTATCATCTCCCTCTCATTTTTCGATTCCGACGCATTCTCGAAGGTTCGGTGCATCACTGGAGGCATGGGATTGAGATAGTATAGGCTTAGAGCCTTTTCTGTGATTTCTTAGAGTGGACGGCGTTCCACGGTGGTTGTTGTTGGATTGGATCCTATTGGAGATACCATCACTTTCGGGGTCGATCTTTCTAGCTAGGCTGGGAACGTATCCTTGGCTGGGTAGACTCAGTGATATCGCCTATTGCCACCAGGCCTCTCTTTCTAGCTGGGCTGGGAGTGTGCTGCTGGCTGGGTGTCCCGGGTGCTCTTCTAGCTGGCTGCGAGCTTACTGCTATGGTACGACGACTCGCGATATCTACCTCACTCAGGGGTCCCTCTTTCTAGCTAGGCTGGGAGTGGACTGTTTGGTTGGGTGCCCCCTAGGGTCAGACTTTCTAGCTGCGCTGGGAGTGCACTGCTGGCTGGATGTAGTCTGATGGATTATCTTAGTTACTTTGGGCTGGGAGCCCGGTTTTCTTCTTTCTCAATAGACTCAGATTTTCTGTGTACCTGACGGGCTTATGGAGGTCCATTCAGGTTTTAATTGAGTTTGCGCACGAGTGTACCCTTTGGGCATATGGGGTTCCAGTTAGGTTTAGTTTAGTGTACTTAGTTTGTTTCTGTTATGCTCGTGTGCTTTGTTTTCTTATCCGCTTTGAACTATCTGTGTTTAGATTCTATCATTTCTTATTGTTTTTACCCTTTTTGCTCAGTCGGTCTATGATTCCTACAGAGTAACTATTGTGTTAGTACTCATGCTAAGCTCTGCATCTATTTCGTGGTGCAGGTCCCAGTACCAGTTACCAGCGGTGATTAGTTCCAGCCTTCTTTTACAGCTGTGATTCGGAGACGAGGGCGAACACTTGGCGTTTTGGGTTTGTTTTGTGTCCTTCTTTTGTTTTAGCTAGTCTTGTTGCCTTTTAGACACGCTCTGTTGTGGTCCACTTTTGGGACTTGTACTCTTTATTAGACAGCTCTGTACTAGTGACTTCCAGATTCTGGGAGAGATTTACGTATACATTTATTTTAGGTTGCTTCTCCCTTGTTATTCTTTTTTAGATTATTGTTATCTTTAGTTTCTCCCCTTTCGCTCATTGCTTGATGTACTGGGTTACGGGTTGGCTTACCTACTGGTAGGGTATAGTAGGTGCCATCATGACTCGACATAACGGGTGGTGACAAGTTGCTATCCGAGCCTCATGTTCACCGGTTTCACTTGTACAGAACTAACATCTAGTAGAGTCCTGCAGATCGCTGCGGAGACGTCCGTAACTTATCTTAGAGAGGCTACAGGATGTCCTTAGAAAGATTTCCTCTTTTGTTTCACTTTCGTGCAGCATGTGTCTTCTTAGTTCCTTAAGATCGCACTTGTTTCACTCTTTCGCAGGATGTCTCGCTCGTGAGGTGGCGCGGCCGGGGGTGATGCACCCAGCCCTGCAGACAGAGCCCCAGCTTGGGGTAAACGCTGACTCCGAGGTCGAGAGAGGGCCGCAACATCAGTCCAGGAGAGAGAGGAGGATCCAAACCTAGTAGAAGACCCTTCAGCACTTCGTATACCAGATCAGCCGGTAGGGCCGGGACCCAGCCTAGCCGCCACCCGGACTAGTTCTGACTCCAGATCTCCAGGCCACTATTGCTCAGCTCTTAGGTGTGCTTGGGGGGATGCAACAGCCACCCGCCCCAGTTACACCATCACTAGTACCGCAGGATCAACGTACAGTGAGGGCAATTCAGGTCCAGATACCACCTGAGGGAGTAACCCTTGGCAGCGGACAAACCTATGCCGCTTGAGGAACAAAAGATGCTTGGTGTGTTTCTCAGGTTGACACCACCGAGGTTTTCTGGGCAGTGGGTGAGGATGCCCACGAGTTTCTTACTAGTTGTCGTGAGAAGCTACACTCTTTGGGACTTGTGGAATATAGAGGGGCCGACTTCATTGCTTAACAGCTAGATGGGCTAGCCAGGCAGTGGTGGCGCACATTCATTTAGACCAGGCCAGTTGGATCTCCACTAGTATCATGGGATGAGTTTTCTGAGGCCTTCTTGGCCAAGTTTATCCCTCGTAGCTTCAGAGACCGCCTCAGGTATCAGTTCTGCAGGTTGGAGAAGGGCTCCATGTCGGTGGCAGAGTCCGAGACTAGGTTCCACGATCTCTCCCATCATGCCGAGATGATATTACCTACAGAGGAGGAGAGAGTTAGGTGCTTTGTTCGTGGTTTGAGAATGCAGCTTCGCCTTGAGACCCAGTCCTTAGTTTCTGCGGGTTGATCTTTTTTAGACTTAGTTGACCATGCTAGTACTATGGAACATTTTCGTCGCGAGGCCCAAGGGGGCAGCAAGAAAAAGGTTAGGCATGAGGGCAGCTACAGTGACTCCCGCCCCAAGTCTAGAGATTATCATGACAGGGCCAGACGACGGTTTTGATAGGGTCAGTCTAGCTGACCTACACAGGCCTCTCTTCAGGCATCAGATGGTGGTCGGAGTAAGGCTAGCTTGAGTCTAGGCAGCGAGGTGTTTCAGTCGGGTTCTTCAGGCCATGGTAGTCGTTCATCTGGGACTCGCCCTCGACAGGGTTGCTATGAGTGTGGTGAGATGGGTCATTGGGCCAGGGACCGCCCTCAGCATAGTTGGATTGCTCCCGCTCCTCATGTAGCTCCCCCAGCTTTACCAGCACCTCCAGTTGGAGGCCGTGGTCAGGGTCTGGACCGTAGAGGTGGTCAGCAGGGTATACGGGGTGGTCCCCGTGGAGGCAGGAGAGGTGGTAGGTTTGGTGGGTAGGGCAGAAGCAGACAAGGCCATTTCTATGCAGCTCCAGCGAGGGCGGAGGCTGAGGCATCAGACGATGTGATCACATGTACTATTCTTTTATTCCAGCGGCCCGCCTTGGCTTTATTTGATCCAGGCTCTAGTTTTTCGTATGTTTCTATTTACTATGCCTCACGATTGAGTATGATGTCTGAGCCTCTAGTAGCGCCATTGCGTGTGTCGACCCTGAGTCTTTAGTAGTGGATCAGATACTTTGGTCTTGCTTAGTAACTATCCAGGGGCATGACACCCGGGCTGACTTTATATTGCTTGACATTGTTGATTTCGATGTGATTCTGGGCATGGATTGGTTATCCCCTTATCGCACTCTTTTAGATTGCTTTTCTAAGACCGTTACCTTGGCCATTCCTGGTATCCCTCCAGTGGTGTGGCAAGGATCTCGTGGTAGCACACCAGTTGGGGTTATCTCTTTTATTCGTGCTAGGAGGCAAGTGGATAGTTGATGCTTATCATATTTGGCCTATGTGAGTGATGTGAGTAGGGAGGTTCCTCCGGTTGAGTCAGTTCCTGTTGTTCGTGACTTCTTAGACGTGTTTCCTACTAACCTACCAGGCCAACCCCCAGAGTGTGATATTGATTTTCCGATTGAGGTTGAACTAGGTAATCGGCCTATTTCTATTCCTCTATATCGGATGGCTCCTGCAGAGCTCAAGGAGCTTAGTGTTCAGCTTCATGATCTCTTGGGTAAGGGATTTATCAAACCTAGTGTTTCACCTTGAGGCGTTCCCGTATTTTTGTTATGAAAAAGAACGGTACGATGCGCATGTGCATTGACTATAGGCAGTTGAATAAGGTGACAGTGAAGAATCGATATCCTCTACCTAGGATTGATGACCTATTTGACCAGCTACAGGGAGCTTCTGTGTTTTCTAAGATTGATTTGAGGTCTGGTTACCACCAGTTGAGGATTAGGGCAGCAGACATCCCTAAGACTATATTTAGGACCCGTTATGGCCATTATGAGTTCTTGGTGATGTCATTTGGGTTGACTAATGCCCCTGCTGCCTTTATGGACATAATGATGCGCGTGTTGAAGCCTATCTTGATTCCTTCGTCATAGTCTTCATTGATTACATTTTGATATACTCACCGAGTAGGGGTGATCATGTGGAGCTTTTGAGAGTTGTGTTCCTGACTTTAAGATCAACGGCTTTATGTCAAGTTCTCAAAGTGCCAGTTTTGGTTAGACTCTGTAGCGTTCTTGGGGCATGTTTTATCCAAGGAGGGCATTATGGTAGATCCGGCGAAGATTGAGGCTATTCGTGATTGGGCTAGGCCCACCTCAATTATTGAGATTCGGAGCTTCGTCGGATTAGCAGGCTACTATAGACGATTTGTGGAGGGTTTCTCTACCTTGGCAGCACCCCTGACCCGTTTGACTCGTGTTGATGTTCCCTTTGTTTTGTCAGAGGAGTATGATGCGAGCTTTTTGTGGTTCAAAGAGTTATTGACCACCGCTCATATATTGACTCTTCCAGTTGAGGGCGAGGGCTTCAAGGTTTATTGTGACGCACCCGGCGTTGGTTTTGGTTGTGTATTGATTTAGCATGGCCGGGTTATTGCTTACGCGTCGAGGCAACTTAAGATTCATGAGAGAAACTACCCCACCCATGACTTAGAGTTGGCGGCGTTAGTTTTCGCACTTATGATTTGGAGGCACTACTTGTATGGAATTCGATGTGAGATCTATACCGATCATAGGAGTCTTCAGTACATCATGAGCCAGAGGGACCTTAATTCGAGGCAGCGTCGCTAGATTGAGCTCCTGAAGGACTACGACCTCTCTATTCTCTATCATCCGGGCAAGGCGAATGTGGTAGCGGACGCCTTGAG
>NW_006238955.1:442972-451593 GCF_000226075.1 Solanum tuberosum
CCGCATCTGTGTTTCGAGTGTTGGATATTAGATACTATTGATATTTTCTGAGGTCCATGAGTCTATATACTCTATCCATCCAGGCACAGCGAAGATGTTTCGTGATCTGAGGCAGCATTACTGGTGGAGTGGCATCAGGAGAGATATTACTGACTTTGTTTCCCGTTGCTTGTGCTGCCAGCAGGTAAAGGCCGAGCATTTGAAGCCTGGTGACTAGTTCTAGAGAGTACCCATTCCGGTGTGGAAGTGGGACTGTATCACTATGGACTTCATTATGGGGTTCCCGCGGACTTCTAGAGGTGTTGATAGCATTTGGGTCATTGTTGATCGATTGACCAAGTCAGCACATTTCCTTCCTGTTCAGTCTTCATTTAGCGCCGAGAGGTTTGCTCGTATCTACATTCGGGAGGTGGTTCGACTTCATGGTGTGCCAGTTTGTATTATATCAGATCGGGGTTCTCAGTTCACGTCTAGCTTTCGGAGGACCTTTCATGATAAGTTGGGCTCTCGAGTTAACCTTAGCATAGCTTTCCACCCTCAGACTGATGGTCAATCGGAGCGTACTATTTAGGTCCTTGAGGATATGTTGCGGGCTTGTGTTATGGAATTTGGAGGTCAGTGGGACCAGTTCTTTCCTTTGGCGGAGTTTGCGTACAACAACAACAACCACTCTAGTTTGAGTTTGGTAAACATTCTGAGTAAACTCGCTCGGTTGAGAATTCCGTCAGGGCGGTTAGCTCCAGAATGTCAAGTTTGGTCTAGATTGACCCTTCTTTTGTGTCCCAAGGTTTCCAATATCTTTCCGATCTCTTTTGTGGTTTTTGATTTAAAATGACTTTTGGAAGTGGGACTCACTTTTTATCGTGGTAACCTTAAATGGAAAATACGACTGCGCCGTTGAGCCTGGAATATCAAATTTGGTATGGTTGCATATCTCGTTTGCGTGCACGGGGTTCTGAACGAATTCGGAGCATACCGTCTGAGTTTTTAGTTTTTGGAAAATTACAGAAAATCTGCTATAATTGCAGAAAAACCAGCAACATTTCCCAAAACTTAAACCCTCATCTCTCTCTCATTTCTCGACCGATTTAGGCGATTCAAAGTGTGGGAGCTTCATTTTTTTGGGGGCTTTGCTGTAGAGTGTTTGGAAGTTGTCGGGTGCGCGTAGTTTGAGGTAAATTTTGCGATAACCTGACTATTGTACACCTTTTTCGAGCTTCTGTTTTTGGCATTCTTGTTTTGGTCATATCTCTCTCATTCTAGCTCGGTTTTGGGTGATTCAAAGACACACGCGTTGAGAATTGTCGAGAATTCGTCATAGAGTGTTGGCTACCTTATGATTCTCGTTTATTCTTAGTTTAGACTGTTGCTGTAGGTTTTCTTTTAGTTTATTAAAGTGTGATTTCTTGCTTGTCGGTTTTTGCTATGTTTTGAGCCTCGAATTGTGTTCCATTTTGGAACACAAGTTTGGGGTGCCGTTTAGGGTCTCTTGACGGAGACAAATTCGGGCAGCTCGGTGCGGGTCCCAAGATTCTCATTTTGACTCCAAAATTTACCCGTCTCCATTTGTTGTGATTTTGGTGTCTAAACGATCTTATAAATATTGTGACTCTATTTTTGATTGCGGGGTAGCGTTTCGAGGTCGTTCGGATAGGGAAAGCTCCGATAAAGTGATTTGTAGAGCGCGCGATCGACCTTAAGGTAAGCTTCGCCTTCCTTTCTTTTATATTGAGCTTAATTGTGTAAAAACATGTCGATTGGAGTGAATTGGGGGTGGGTACCAGTTTACTACCTTACTTTGATTAGATATCTCATGTTAGGATCGATTGGCCATATTTCGGGTATAGTATCATGTTAACCGGTTTAGTAAAGGTGCATGCTTATGTGCAAAATGCTATTGTATGCTTGTATTCTATGTATTTCGGTTTAGTCTGATTGTTTGAGCCTTGAGGTACTTCTTGATCCTTTCTTTCGCGGATGAAAGTCCTTTTTAGTAGTGGATATTGTAATGACCCTCCAGGTCATTTCTGTGTGTTGCCTTATATGTGTAGTTTAGAGCGTTCCTATAGTGACCCCAAGTCATTTATGACTTGCTGGGACTGACAGTTCGTTCACCTGGTCATTCGTTTGGTCTTGGTGCGAATTTTTGTATTTTGGAATTTATGAACCTTGAACGATCATTTTAGATCTAAAGTTTAAGAAGATAACATCGGAATCCAATTCGCATGATTCCATCAGCTCCGGAATGGTCATTTTAGGCTAGTAGCATGGGCAACACGACTCCCGAGGTTTTTTAGTGTGAGTCGGTGCGATTAGGCGTTTTAACTTTAAATTTAAGCCTAAGTTTGAGTTTGGTCAACATTTTGAGTAAACGCGCTGAGCTGAAAATTTCGTCAGCGCGGTTAGCTCCGGAATGTCAAGTTTGGTCTGGATTGACCCTTCTTTTCTGTCCCGAGGTTTCCGATATCTTTCCGACCCCTTTTGTGGTTTTTGATTTAAAATGGCTTGTGGAAGTGGGACCCACTTTTTATCGAGATAACCTTTGATGAAAATTTTGATTGCGCCGCTGAGTCTGGAATATCGAATTTGGTATGGTTGCATATCTCGTTTGCGTGCACGGGGTTCCGAACGAGTTCGGAGCACCCCATCTGGGTTTTTAGTTTTTTGGAAAAATTGCAGAAAATCTGCTATAGTTGCAGAAAAACCATTAATATTTCCCAAAACTCAAATCCTCATCTGTCAACCGATTTAGGCTATTCGAAATGCGGGAGCTTCATTTTTTTGGTGGCTTCGCTGTAGAGTATTCGGAAGTTGTTGGGTGCACGTAGTTTTAGGTAAATTTCGCGATAACCTGACTCTTGTACCTTTATTTCAAGCTTTTGTTTTTGGCATTCTTGTTTTGGTCATATCTCTCTCATTTTAGCTCGGTTTTGGGTGATTCAAATTCCCACGTGTTGAGAATTGTGTAGAATTTGTCGTAGAGTGTTCAAAGAGTGTTGGCTACCTTTCGATTCTCGTTTATTCTGAGTTTAGACTGTTGCAGTAGGTTTTCTTTTAGTTTATTAAAGTGTGGTTGCTTGCTTGTCGGTTTTTGCTATGTTTTGAGCCTCGAATTGTGTTCCATTTTGGAACACAAATTTGGGGGGCCGTTTAAGGTCGATTGACGGAGTCAAATTCAGGCAGTTCGGTGCGGGTCCCATGATTCTCGTTTTGACTCCAAAATTAACCCATCTCCGTTTGTTGTGATTTTGCTGTCTAAATGACTGGAATAACATTGTGACTCTATTTTTGATAGAGGGGCAGCGTTTCGTGGTCGTTCGGATAGGTAAAGCTCCGTTAAAGTGATTTGGAGAGCGCGCGTTAGACCTTAAGGTAGGCTATGGCTTCCTTTCTTTTAGATTGAGCTTAATTGTGTAAAAACATGTCGATTGGAGTGAATTGGGTGTGGGTACCAGTTTATTACCTTACTTTGATTAGATACCTAATGTTAGGATTCGATTGGCCATATTTCGGGTATAGTATCATGTTAACCAGTTTAGTAAAGTTGCATGCTTATGTGGTAAATGCTATTGTATGCTTGTATGCTATGTATTGTATGCCTTGTTCATCCTTAACCGAAAGCATGATGTCCTTAGTCTAGGTTAGGGTAGCATGGCCTCAGACTTATGACCCGTGTGGGCTGGATAGCATTGAATTTATGCCTACGTCGTTTGGATGACTTAGCTCCTTGTAGACTTGAATAGCAGAGTTGATTCTGATAGTTTGAGCCTTAGATTAGGCGTTATCGCTGATTGCTGCACTTCTGTATCTTCTCCCTCTCATTCTTCGATTCCGACGCATTCTCGAAGGTTTGGTGCATCACTATAGGCGTGGGATTGAGATAGTATAGGCTTGGAGCCTTTTCTGTTATTTCTTAGAGTGGACGGCGTTCCACGGTAGTTGTTGTTGGATTGGATTCTATTGGAGATACCATCACCCTCGGGGTCATTCTTTCTAGCTGGGCTGGGAACGTATCGCTGGCTGGGTAGACTCGGTGATATCGACGATTGCCCCCGGGAATCTCTTTCTAGCTGGGCTGGGAGTGTGCTGCTAGATAGGTGTCCCTGGGTCGCTCTTTCTAGCTGGGCTGCGAGCTGACTGCATGGTAGGTCGACTCGCGATATTTACCTCTCTCACGGGTCCCTCTTTCTTGCTGGGATGGGAGTGGATTGTTTGGTTTGGTGCCCCCTAGGGTCACTCTTTCTAGCTGGGCTGGTAGTGCGCTGCTGGCTGGATGTATTGTAATGGATTATCTTAGTTACTTTGGGCTGGGAGCCCGGTTTTCTTCTTTATCAGTAGACTTAGATTTTTTGTGTACCTGTCGGGCTTATGGTGGTCCGTTCAGGTTTTATTTGAGCTTGCGCATGAGTGTACCTTCTAGGCATATGGGGGTCCAGTTAGGTTTAGTTTAGTGTGCTTAGTTTATTTCTGGTATGCTCGTATGGTTTCTTTTCTTATCCGCTTTGACCTCTCTGTTTTTTTAGATTCTATCATTTCTTATTGTTTTTACCTTTTTGCTCATTCGGCCTATGATGCCTACTGAGTACCTGTTGTGTTGGTACTCATGCTACGCTCTGCATCTATTTCGTGATGCAGGTCACAATACCAGTTACCAGCGATGATTAGTTCCAGCCTTCTTTTGCAGCTATGATTCGTTGACGAGGGCGAACACTTGGCGTTTTGTGTTTTAGCTAGTATTGTTGCCTTTGAGACACGCTCTGTTGTGGTCCACTTTTGGGACTTGTACTCTTTATTAGATAGCTCTGTACTAGTGACTTCCAGGTTCTAGGAGGGACTTCTGTATATATTTATTTATTTGGGACTTATACCCTCTATTAGATACCTTTGTACTAGTGACTTCTAGATTCTGGGAGACATTTATGTATTTATTTATTTTGGTTGCTTCCAGCTTGTTATTCTTGTTTAGAATATTGTTATCGTTAGTTTCTGCCCTTTCGCTCATTGCTTGATGTTCTGGGTTACGAGTTGGCTTACCTACTGGTAGGGTATAGTAGGTACCATCATGACTCTAGAAATCGGGTCGTGACAAGTTGGTATCAGAGTCTCATTTTCACCGGTCTCACTTGTACAGAGCTAACGTCTGTAGAGTCCTGCAGATCGGTGCGGAGACGTCCATATCTTATCTTCAAGAGGCTACAGGATGTCCTTAGAAATATTTCCTCTTTTGTTTCACTTTCGTGCAGCATGTCTAATTGGTTCCTTAAGATCTCACTTGTTTCACTCTTTCGCAGGATGGCTCGCTCGTGATGTGGCGCGGCCGGGGGTGATGCACCCAGGCCTACAGACAGAGGCCTAACTAGGGGTAGACGCCGACCCCGAGTTCGAGAGAGGGCCGCAGCATCAGTCCTGGAGAGAGAGGAGGATCCAGAGCCAGTAGCAGACCCTTCAGCACTTCGTATACCAGATCAGTAAGTGGGGCCGGGGCCAGCCCAGCCGCCACCCGGACTAGTTCTGACTCCAGACCTCCAGGCCGCTATTGCTCAGCTCTTAGGTGTGCTTGGGGGGATGCAGCAGCCACTCGCCCTAGTTACACCATCATTAGTACAGCAGGATCAGCCTACAGTGAGGGCACCTCTGGTCCAGGTACCACCTGAGGGAATACAGCCCTTGGCAGCGGACAGACCTATGCCGCTTGAGTACCAGAAGATGCTTGGTGTGTATCTCAGGTAGACACCACCGAGGTTTTCTGGGCAGTGGGTGAGGATACCCACGAGTTTCTTACTACTTGTCGTGAGAGGCTTCAATCTTTTCGACTTGTGGAGTCTAGAGGGGCCGACTTCATGGCTTACTAGCTAAATGGGCCAGCCAGGTAATGGTGGCGCACATTCATTCAGACCAGGCCAATTGGATCTCCACTAGTATCATGGGATTAGTTTTCTGAGGCCTTCTTGGCCAAGTTTATCCGTCCTAGCGTCAGAGACCGCCTCAGGGATCAGTTCTGCAGGTTGGAGAAAGGCTCCATGTCGGTGGCAGAGTACGATACTAGGTTCCACGAGCTCTCCCGTCATGCCGAGATGATATTACCTTCATAGGAGGAGAGAGTTAGGTGCTTTGCTCGTGGGTTGAGATTGCAGCTTCGGCTTGAGACCCAATCCTTAGTTTATACGGGTTGATCTTTTTTAGACGTAGTTGACCATGCTAGTACTATGGAACATCTTCGTCGCGAGGCCTAAGGGGGCGGCGAGAAGAGGGCTAGGCATGAGGGCAGCTACAGTGACTCCCACCCCAGGTCTAGAGATTATCATGACAGGGCCGGATGACGGTTTTGACAGGGTCAGTCTAGAAGACCTACACATGCCTCTGTTTAGGCATCAGATGGTGGTCGGAGTGAGGTTAACTCGAGTCTGGGCCGCGAGGTGTTTCAGTAGGGTTCTTCAGGCCATGGTAGTCGTTCGTCTTGGAGTTGTCCTTGACAGGGTTGCTAGGAGGCTAGTGGCGAGTGGATGCTTATCATATTTGGCCTATGTGAATGATGTGAGTAGGGAGGTTCCTTCGGTTGAGTCAGTTCTTGTTGTTCGAGACTTCTTAGATGTGTTTCCTACTGACCTACCTGGCCTACCCCAAGGGTGTGAGATTGATTTTCCGATTGAGCTTGAGCCAGGTACTCGGCCTATTTCTATTCGCGATAACCTGACTGTTGTACCCCTTTTTCGAGCTTTTGTTTTTGGCATTCTGGTTTTGGTCATATCTCTCTCATTTTAGCTCGGTTTTGGGTGATTCAAATTCCCACGTGTTGAGAATTGTCGAGAATTCGTCGTAGAGTAATCAAAGAGTGTTGTCTACCTTTAGATTCTCGTTTATTCTGAGTTTAGACTGCTGCAGTAGGTTTTCTTTTAGTTGATTAAAGCGTGGTTTCTTTCATGTTTGTTTTTGCTATTTTTTGAACCTCGAATTGTGTTCCATATTGGAACACAAGTTTGGGGTGCCGTTTAGGGTCTCTTGAGGGAGTCAAATCGGGGCAGTTCGGTGCGGGTCCCATGATTCTCGTTTTGACTCTAAAATTGACCCGTCTCCTTTTGTTGTGATTTTGGTGTCTAAATGACCGTAATAACATTATGACTCTATTTTTGATAGCGGGGTAGCATTTCACGGTTATTCATATAGGTAAAGCTCCGGTAAAGTGATTTGGAGAGCCCGCGTTCGACCTTAAGGTAAGCTACGGCTTCCTCTCTTTTAGATTGAGGTTAATTATGTAAAAACATGTCGATTGGAGTGAATTAGGGGTGGATACCAGTTTACTACCTTACTTTGATTAGATCATGTTAGGATCGATTGGTCATATTTCAGGTATAGTATCATGTCAACCAGTTTAGTAAAGTTGCATGCTTATGTGCTAAATGTTATTGTATGCTTGTATGCTATGTATTGTATGCCTTGTTCATCCTTAACCGTAAGCATGATGTTCTTAGTCTAGATTAGGCTAGCATTACCTTAGACTTATGACCCGTGTGGGCTTGATAGCATTGACTTTATGCCTACGTCGTTCGGATGACTTAGCTCCTTGTAGACTTGAATAAGAGACTTAAGTCTGATAGTTTGAGCCTTAGATTAGGCGTTATCACTGCTTGCTGCACTTCTGTATCTTTTCCTTCTCATTCTTCGGTACCGACGCATTCTCGGAGGTTTGGTGCATCACTCGAGGCATGGGATTGAGATAGTATAGGCTTGGAGCCTTTTCTGTGATTTCTTAGAGTAGACGGCGTTCCATGATGGTTGTTGTTGGATTGGATCCTATTGGAGATAACATAACCCCCGGGGTCGTTCTTTCTAACAGGGTTGGGAACGTATCGCTGGCTGGGTAGACTCGGTGATATCGGCGATCGCCCCCGGGCCTCTCTTTCTAGCTGGGCTGGGAGTGTGCTGCTGGCTGGGTGTCCCCGGGTCGCTCTTTCTAGCTGGGCCCCGGGCCTCTCTATCTAGTTGGGCTGGCAGTGTGCTACTGGATGGGTGTCCCCGGGTCGCTCTTTCTAGCTGGGATGGGAGCTGACTGCATGGTAGCAAGACTCGCGATATCTACCTCACTCACGGGTCCCTCTTTCTAGCTGGGATGGGAGTGGACTGTTTGGTTTGGTGGCCCCTAGGGTCACTCTTTCTAGCTGGGCTGGGAGTGCACCACTGGCTGGATGTAGTCTGATGGATTATCTTAATTACTTTGGGCTGGTAGCCCGGTTTTCTTCTTTCTCAGTAGACTCAGATTTTCTGTCTACCTGTCGGGCTTATGGAGGTCCGTTCAGGTTTTATTTGAGTTTGCGCACGGGTGTACCCTCTGGGCATATGGGGGTCCAGTTAGGTTTAGTTTAGTGTACTTAGTTTGTTTCTGGTATGCTCGTGTGCTTTCTTTTCTTATCCACTTTGACCTCTCTGTGTTTAGATTCTATCATTTCTTATTGTTTTTACCTTTTTTGCTCAGTCGGCCTATGATGCCTACTGAGTACCTGTTGTGTTGGTACTCATGCTACGCTCTGCATCTATTTCGTGATGCAGGTCCCAGTACCAGTTACCAGCGGTGATTAGTTCCAGCCTTCTTTTGCAGCTGTGATTCGGAGACGAGGGCGAGCACT
>NW_006238955.1:452009-454992 GCF_000226075.1 Solanum tuberosum
ATCTCACTTGTTTCACTCTTTCGCAGGATGACTCGCTTGTGAGGTGGCGCGGTCGGGGGTGATGCAGCCAGGCCTGCAGACAGAGGCCCAACTTGGGGTAGACGCCAACCCCGAGGTCGAGAGAGGGCCGCAACTTCAGTACTGGAGAGAGAGGAGGATCCAGAGCCAGTAGCAGACCCTTCAGCACTTCGTATACCAGATCATCCGGTGGGGCCGAGGCCAACCCAGCCGCCATCCGGACTTGTTCTGACTCCAGATCTCCAGCCCGCTATTACTCAACTCTTAGGTGTGCTTGGGGGGATGCAGCAGCCACCCGCCCTAGTTACACCATCACTAGTACTGCAGGATCAGCCTGCAGTGAGGACACCTCTAGTCCAGGTACGACCTGAGGGAGTACAGCCCTTGGTAGCGGACAGACCTATGCTGCTTGAGGACTAGAAGATGCTTGGTGTGTTTCTCAGGTTGACACCACCGAGGTTTTCTGGGAAGTGGGTGAGGATGCCTACGAGTTTCTTACTACTTGTTGTGAGATGCTTCACTTTTGGGACTTGTGGAGTCTAGAGGGGCCGACTTCATTGCTTACAAGCTAGATGGGCCAACCAGGCTGTGATGGCGCACATTCATTCAGACCAGGCCAGTTGTATCACTACCAGTATCATGGGATGAGTTTTTTGAGGCCTTCTTGGCCAAGTTTAACCCTCGTAGCATCAGAGACTACCTCAGGGATCAATTCTGCAGGTTGGAGCAAGGCTCCATGTCGGTGGCAGAGTACGAGACTAGGTTCCACGAGCTCTCCCGTCATGCCGAGATGATATTACCTACAAAGGAGGAGAGAGTTAGAAGCTTTGTTCGTGGGTTGAGAATGCAGCTTCGTCTTGAGATCCAGTCCTTAATTTCTGTGGTTCGATCTTTTTTAGACGTAGTTGACCGTGCTAGTACTATGGAGCATCATCGTCGCGAGGCCCAAGAGGACGGCGAGAAGAGGGCTAGGCATGAGGGCAGCTACAGTGACTCCCGCCCCAGGTCTAGAGTTATCATGACAGGGCCGGACGACGGTTTAGACAGGGTCAGTCTAGCAGACCTACAGAGGCCTCTATTCAGGCATCAGATGGTGGTCGTAGTGAGGCTAGCTCAAATCTAGTCCGCGAGGTGTTTTAGTCGGGTTCTTCAGGCCATGGTAGTCGTTCTTGTGGGAGTCGCCCTCGACAGGGTTGCTATGAGTGTGGTGAGATGGGTCATTGGGCCAGGGACTACCCTCAGCATAGTAGGATTGCTCCCAGTCCTCATGCAGCTCCCCCAGCTTTACCAGCACCTCTATTTGGAGGCCGTGGTCAGGGTCAGGACCGTAGATGTGGTCAGCAGGGTATACGGGTTGGTCCCCGAAGAGGCAGGACAGGTGGTAGGTTTGGTGGGAAAGGCAGAGGCAGACAAGGCCATTTCTATGCAGCTCCAGTGAGGGCGGAGGCTAAGGCATCAGACAATGGGATCACATGTACTATTCTTTTATGCCAGTAGCCTGCCTTGACTTTATTTGATCCAGGCTCTACTTTTTTGTGTGTTTCTGTTTACTATGACTCTCGATTGAGTATGATGTCTAAGCCTCTCGTAGCGCCGTTGCGTGTTTCGACCCCTGTGGGTGAGTCTTTAGTAGTGAATCAGATAATTTGATCTTGCTTACTTACTATCTAGGGGCATGACACCCGGGCTGACCCTATATTGCTTGACATGGTTGATTTATATGTGATTCTGGGCATGGATTGGTTATTCCCTTATCGCGCTATTTTAGATTGCTTTTCTAAGACCGTTTCCTTACCCATTCCAGGTATCCCTCCGATGGTGTGGCAAGGATCTCATTGTAGCACACCAGTTGGGGTTATCTCTTTTATTCGTGCAAGGAGGCTAGTGGCTAGTGGATGCTTATCATATTTGGCCTATGTGAGTGATGTGAGTAGGGAGGTTCCTCCGGTTGAGTCAGTTCCTGTTGTTCGTGACTTCTTAGATGTGTTTCCTACTGACCTACCTGGCCTACCCCCAGAGTGTGATATTGATTTTCCAATTAAGCTTGAGCCAGGTACTCGGCCTATTTCTATTCCTCCATGTCGGATAGCTCCTGCAGAGCTCAAGGAGCTCAATGTTCAGCTTCAGGATCTCTTGGGTAAGGGATTTATCAGACCTAGTGTATCACCTTGGGTCGGTCCCATTCTTTTTGTTAAGAAGAAGGAAGGTATGATGCACATGTGCATTGACATTTGGTAGTTAAATAAGGTGATAGTCAAGAATCGATTTCCTCTACCTAGGATTGATGACCTATTTGACCAGCTACATGGAGCTTCAGTGTTCTCTAAGATTGATTTGAGGTCCGGTTACTACCAGTTGACGATTAGGGCAGCGGACATCCCTAAGACTGTATTTAGGACCCGTTATGGCCATTATGAGTTCTTGGTGATGTCATTTGGGTTGACTAATTCCCCTGCTGCCTTTATGGACTAGATGATGCGCGTGTTCAGGCCTTATCTTGATTCTTTCGTCATAATCTTCATTGATGACATTTTGATATACTCGCGGAGTAGGGGTGATCATGAGCATCATTTGAGAATTGTGCTTTATTATGACTTGCTGGGACTGACAGTTCGGTCACCTGGTCATTCGTTTGGTCTTGGTGTGAGTTTTTGTGTTTTGGAGCTTATGAACCTTGAATGATCATTTTCAATCAAAAGTTCAAGAAACTAACATCGGAATCTAATTCTGACGATTCCATTAGCTCCGTAAGGGTAATTTTAGGCTATTAGCATGGTCGTCATGACTCCCGAAGTTTTCAGTGTGAGTCGGTGCGATTAGGCGTTTTAACTTTAAGTTTAAGCCTAAGTATGAGTTTGGTCAACATTATGAGTAAACGCGCTCGGTTGAGAATTCCGTCAGGGCGGTTAGCTCCAGAATGTTAAGTTTGGTCTAGATTGACCCTTCTTTTGTGTCTGGAGGTTTT
>NW_006238955.1:458726-463093 GCF_000226075.1 Solanum tuberosum
TTTTGCTTATCTTGCTCAGTCGGCCGATGATGCCTACTGGGTACCTGTTGTTTTGGTACTCATGCTACGCTCTGCATCTATTTCGTGATGCAGGTCACAGTACCAGTTACCAGGGTGATTAGTTCCAGCCGTCTTTTGCAGCTATGGTTCGGAGACGAGGGCGAACACTTGGCATTTTGTGTTTTAGCTAGTATTGTTGACTTTGAGACGCGCTCTGTTTTGGTCCATTATTGGGACTTGTACCCTTTATTAGATACCTTTGTAGTAGTGACTTCTAGATTCTGGGAGATATTTTCTGTATTTATTTATTTTGGTTGCTTCCAGCTTGTTATTCTTGTTTAGAATATTGTTATCGTTAGTTTCTGCCCTTTCGCTCATTGCTTGATGTTCTGGGTTACGGGTTGGCATACCTACTGGTAGGGTATAGTAGGTACTCATGACTCTAGAAATCGGGTCGTGACAAGTTGGTATCAGAGCCTCAGGTTCACCGGTCTCACCTGTACAAAGCTAACGTCTAGTAGAGTCCTGCAGATCGGTGCGGAGACGTCCATAACTTATCTTCAAGAGGCTACACGATGTCTTTAGAAAGATTTCCTCTTTTGTTTCACTTTCGTGCAGCATATGTCTTATTGGTTCCTTAAGATCTCACTTGTTTCACTCTTTCGCAGGATGGCTCGCTCGTGTCGTGGCACGGCCGGGGGTGATGCACCCAGGCCTACAGAGAGAGGCCCAACTAGGGGTAGACGCCGACCCCGAGGTCGAGAGATGGCCGCAGCATCAGTCCTGGAGAGAGAGGAGGATCCAGAGCCAGTAGCAGACCCTTCAGCACTTCGTATACCAGATCAGCAAGTGGGGCCGGGGCCAGCCCAGTCGCCACCCGGACTAGTTCTGACTCCAGACCTCCAGGCCGCTATTGCTCAGCTCTTAGGTGTGCTTGGGGGGATGCAGTAGCCACTCGCCCTAGTTACACCATCACTAGTACCGCAGGATCAGCCTACAGTGAGGGCACCTCTGGTCCAGGTACCACCTGAGGGAGTACAGCCCTTGGCTGCGGACAGACCTATGCCGCGTGAGTACCAGAAGATGCTTGGCGTGTGTCTCAGGTAGACACCACCGAGGTTTTCTGCGCAGTGGGTGAGGATGCCCACGAGTTTCTTACTACTTGTCGTGAGAGTCTTCAATCTTTTGGACTTGTGGAGTCTAGAGGGGCCGACTTCATGGCTTATTAGCTAAATGGGCCAGCCAGGCAATGGTGGCACACATTCAATCAGACCAGGCCAGTTGGATCTCCACTAGTATCATGGGATTAGTTTTCTGAGGCCTTCTTGGCCAAGTTTATCTGTCGTAGCGTCAGAGACCGCCTCAGGGATCAGTTATGCAGGTTGGAGCAAGGCTCCATGTCGTTGGCAGAGTACGAGACTAGGTTCCACGAGCTCTCCCGTCATGCCGAGATGATATTACCTACATAGGAGGAGAGAGTTAGGTGCTTCGCTCGTGGGTTGAGATTGCAGCTTCGGCTTGAGACCCAGTCCTTAGTTTATACGGGTTGATCTTTTTAGACGTAGTTGACCATGCTAGTACTATGGAGCATCTTCGTCGCGAGGCCTAAGGGGGCAGCGAGAAGAGGGCTAGGCATGAGGGCAGCTATAGTGACTCCCACCCCAGGTCTAGAGATTATCATGACAGGGTCGGATGACGGTTTCGACAGGGTCAGTCTAGCAGACCTACACATGCCTCTGTTCAGGCATCAGATGGTGGTCAGAGTGAGGTTAGCTCGAGTCTGGGCCGCGAGGTGTTCAGTCGGGTTCTTCAGGCCATGGTAGTCATTCTTCTTGGAGTCACCCTTAACAGGGTTGCTATGAGTGTGGTGAGATAGGTCATTGGTCTAGGGACTGCCCTCCGCATAGTCGGATTGCTCCCGCTCCTCATTCAGCTCCTCCAGCTTTACCAGCACCTCCAGTTGGCGGCCGTGGTCAGGGTCAGGACCGTAAAGGTTGTCAGCAGGGTATACAGGGTGGTCCTCGAGGAGGCAGGACAGGTGGTAGGTTTGGTGGCCAGGGCAGAGGCAGACAAGGCCATTTCTATGCAGCTCCAGCGAGGGCGGAGGCTGAGGCATCCAACGATGTGATCACAGGTACTATCTTTTATGCCAGCAGCCTGCCTTGGCTTTATTTGATCCAGGCTCTACTTTTTCGTATGTTTCTTTTTACCATGCCTCTCGATTGAGTATTATGTCTGAGCGTCTGGTAGCGTCGTTGTGTGTGTCCACCCCCGTGGGTGACTCTTTAATAGTGGATCAGGTATTTTGATCTTGCTTAGTTACTATCCAGGGGCATGACACCCGGGCTGACCTTATACTGCTTGACATGGTTGATTTCGATGTGAATCTGGGCATGGATTGGTTATCCCTTTATCGCGCTATTTTCGTTTGCTTTTTTGAGACTGTTACCTTAGCCATTTTTGGTATCCCTTCGGTGGTGTGGGAAGGATCTCTTAGTAGCACACCAGTTGGGGTTATCTCTTTTATTCGTGCTAGGAGGCTAGTGGCGAGTGGATGCTTATCATATTTGGCCTATGTGAATGATGTGAGTAGGGAGGTTCCTTCGGTTGAGTCAGTTCTTGTTGTTAGAGACTTCTTAGATGTGTTTCCTACTGACCTACCTGGACTACCCCAAGGGTGTGAGATTGATTTTCCGATTGAGCTTGAGCTAGGTACTAGGCCTATTTCTATTCGCGATAACGTGACTGTTGTACCCCTTTTTCGAGCTTTTGTTTTTGGCCTTCTGGTTTTGGTCATATCTCTCTCATTTTAGCTCGGTTTTGGGTGATTCAAAATCACACGTGTTGAGAATTGTCGAGAATTCGTCGTAGAGTATTCAAAGAGTGTTGGCTACCTTCAGATTCTCGTTTATTCTGAGTTTAGACTGCTGCTGTAGGTTTTCTTTTATTTGATTAAAGTGTGGTTTCTTGCTTGTTTGTTTTAACTATGTTTTGAACCTCGAATTGTGTTCCATATTGGAACACAAGTTTGGGGTGCCATTTAAGGTCGATTGACGGAGTCAAATTCAGGCAGTTCGGTGCGGGTCCCATGATTCTCGTTTTGACTCTAAAATTGACCCGTCTTCTTTTGTTATGATTTTGGTGTCTAAACGACTGCAATAACATTATGACTCTATTTTTTATAGCGGGGTAGCATTTCACAGTTGTTCATATAGGTAAAGCTCCAGTAAAGTGATTTGGAGAGCCCGCGTTCGACCTTAAGGTAGGTCTACGGCTTCCTTCTTTTGATTGAGGTTAATTATGTAAAAACATGTTGATTGGAGTGAATTGGGGGTGGGTACCAGTTTACTACCTTACTTTGATTAGATACTTCATGTTAGGATCAATTGGCCATATTTCAGGTATAGTATCATGTTAACCGGTTTTAGTAAAGTTGCATGCTTATGTGCTAAATGCTATTTTATGCTTGTATGCTACTTGTACCTTGTATGCCTTGTTCATCCTTAACCGTAAGCATGATGTTCTTAGTCTAGATTAAGCTAGCATTGCCTTAGACTTATGACCCGTGTGGGCTTCATAGCATTGACTTTATGCCTACGTCGTTCGGATGACTTAGCTCCTTGTAGACTTGAATAGGAGACTTGAGTCTGATAGTTTGAGCCTTAGATTAGGTGTTATCGCTGCTTGCTGCACTTCTGTATCTTTTCCTTCTCATTCTTCGGTACCGACGCATTCTCGAAGGTTTGGTGCATCACTCGAGGCGTGACGGCGTTCCAGGATGGTAGTTGTTGGATTGGATCCTATTGGAGATAACATAATCCCCGAGGTCGTTCTATCTAGCTGGGCTGGGAACGTATCGCTGGCTGGGTAGACTCGGTGATATCGATGATCGCCCCCGGCCCTCTCTATCTAGCTGGGCTGGCAGTGTGCTACTGGATGGGTGTCCCCGGGTGATCTTCTAGCTGGGCTAGGAGCTGACTGCATGGAATCAAGACTCGCGATTCTACCTCACTCACGGGTCCCTCTTTCTAGCTGGGATGGGAGTGGACTGTTTGGTATGGTGCCCCCTAGGGTCACTCTTTCAAACTGGGCTAGGAGTGCACTGCTGGCTGGATGGAGTCTGATGGATTATCTTAGTTACTTTAGGCTGGGAGCCCGGTTTTCTTCTTTCTCAGTAGACTCAGATTTTCTGTGTACCTGTCGGGCTTATGGAGGTCCATTCAGGTTTTATTTGAGTTTGCGCACGAGTGTACCCTCTGGGCATATGAGGGTCCAGTTAGGTTTAGTTTAGTGTACTTAGTTTGTTTCTGGTATGCTCGTGTGCTTTCTTTTCTTATCCGCTTTGACCTCTCTGTGTTTAGATTCTA
>NW_006238955.1:465598-467210 GCF_000226075.1 Solanum tuberosum
CTTGGGTCGCTCCCATTCTTTTTGTTAAGAAGAAGGAAGGTACGATGCATATGTGCATTGACTTTCGGTAGTTGAATAAGGTGACAGTTAAGAATCGATATCCTCTACCTATGATTGATGACCTATTTGACCAGCTACATGGAGCTTCAGTGTTCTCTAGATTCATTTGAGCTCCAGTTACCACCTGTTGACGATTAGGGCAGCGGACATCACTAAGACTGTATTTAGGACCCGTTATGGCCATTATGAGTTCTTGGTGATGTCATTTGGGTTGACTAATTCCCCTGCTGCCTTTATGGACTTGATGATGCGCTTGTTCAGGCCTTATCTTGATTCGTTCGTCATAATCTTCATTAATGACATTTTGATATACTTGTGGAGTAGGGGTGATCATGAGCATCATTTGAGAATTGTGCATTATTTATGACTTGCTGGGACTGACAGTTCGGTCACCTGGTCATTCGTTTGGCTTTGGTGCGAGTTTTTGTGTTTTGCAGCTTATTAACCTTGAATGATTATTTTCAATCAAAAGTTCAAGAAACTAACATCGGAATCCAATTCTGACGATTCCATTAGCTCCGGAAGGGTAATTTTAGGCTATCAGCTTGGTCGTCATGACTCCCGAAGTTTTCAGTGTAAGTCGGTGCGATTAGGCATTTTAACTTTAAGTTTAAGCCTAAGTTTGAGTTTGGTCAACATTCTGAGTAAAAGCGCTCGGTTGAGAAATCCGTCAGCGCGGTTAGCTCCAGAATGTCAAGTTTGGTCTAGATTGACCCTTCTTTTGTGTCCCGAGGTTTCCGATATCTTTTGTGGTTTTTGACTTAAAATGGTTTTTGGAAGTGGGACCCACTTTTTATCGAGATGACCTTTGATGAAATTTCGACTGCGCCGTTGAGTCTGGAATATCAAATTTGGTATAGTTGCATATCTCGTTTGCGTGCACTGGGTTCCGAACGAGTTCGGAGCACCTCGTCTGAGTTTTTGGTTTTTGGAAAATTACAGAAAATCTGCTATTATTGCAGAAAAACCAGCAACATTTCCCAAAACTTAAACCCTCATCTCTCTCTCATCTCTCAACGAATTTAGGCCATTCGAAGTGCGGGAGCTTCGTTTTTTTGGTTGCTTCTCTCTAGACTGTTCGTAAGTTGTTGGGTGCGCATAGTTTGAGGTAAATTTCACGATAACCTGACTGTTGTACCCCTTTTTCGAGCTTTTGTTTTTGGCATTCTTGTTTTACTCATATCTCTCTCATTTTAGCTCAGTTTTGTGTGATTCGAAGTCCCTCGTGTTGAGAATTGTCAAGAATTCATCGTAGAGTGTTCAAAGAGTGTTGACTACCTTTCGATTCTCGTTTTTCTGAGTTTACACTGCAGCTGTAGGTTTTGTTTTAGATGATTAAAGTATGGTTTCTTGCTTGTTGGTTTTTGCTATGTTTTGAGTCTCGATTTGTGTTCCATTTTGGAACACAAGTTTGGGGTGCTGTGTAGGGTCTCTTGACGGAGTTAAATTCGGACAGTTCAGTGTGGGTCCCAGGATTCCCGTTTTGACTCCAAAATTGACTCGTCTCCGTTTGTTGTGATTTTAGTGTCTAAACGAATGTAATAACGTTGTG
>NW_006238955.1:467441-469179 GCF_000226075.1 Solanum tuberosum
GGCTGGGAACGTATCGCTGGCTGGGTAGACTCGGTGATATCGGCGATCGCCCCCGGGCCTCTCTTTCTAGCTGGGCTGGGAGTGTGCTGCTGGCTGGGTGTCCTCGGGTCGCTCTTTCTAGCTGGGTTGGGATCTGACTGCATGGTAGGACGACTCGCGATATCTACCTCACTCACGGGTCCCTCTTTCTAGCTGGGCTGGGAGTGGACTGTTTGGTTGGGTGCCCCCTAGGGGCACTCTTTCTAGCTGGGCTGGGAGTGTGCTGCTGGCTGGGTGTCCCCGGGTCGCTTCTTCTAGCTGGGCTGGGAGCTTACTGCATGGTATGACGACTCGCGATATCTACCTCACTCACGGGTCCCTCTTTCTAGCTGGGCTGGGAGTGGACTGTTTGGTTGGGTGCCCCCTAGGGGCACTCTTTCTAGCTGGGCTGGGAGTGTGCTGCTAGATGGGTGTCTCCGGGTCGCTCTTTCTAGCTGGGCTGGGAGCTGACTGCATGGTAGGACGACTCGCGATATCTACCTCACTCACGGGTCCCTCTTTCTAGCTGGGCTGGGAGTGTGCTGCTAGATGGGTGTCTCCGGGTCGCTCTTTCTAGCTGGGCTGGGAGCTGACTGCATGGTAGGACGACTCGCGATATCTACCTCACTCACGGGTCCCTCTTTCTAGCTGGGCTGGGAGTGCACTGCTGGCTGAATGGAGGCTGATGGATTATCTTAATTACTTTGGGCTGGGAGCCCGGTTTTCTTCTTTCTCAGTAGACTTAGCTTTTCTGTGTACCTGTCGGGCTTATGGGGGTCCGTTCAGGTTTTATTTGAGCTTGCGCACGATTGTACCTTCTGGGTATATGGGATCCAGTTAGGTTTAGTTTAGTGTACTTAGTTTGTTTCTGTTATGCTCGTGTGCTTTCTTTTCTTATCCGCTTTGAACTCTCTGTGTTTAGATTCTATCCTTTCTTATTGTTTTTACCTTTTTTGCTCAGTCGGCCTATGATGCCTACTGAGAACCAGTTGTGTTGGTACTCATGCTACGCTCTGCATCTATTTCATGATGCCGGTCCCAGTACCAGTTACCAGCGGTGATTAGTTCCAGCCTTCTTTTGCAGCAGTGATTCAGAGACGAGGGTGAACACTTGGCGTTTTAGGTTTGTTTTAGCTAGTATTGTTGCCATTGAGACAAGGTCTGTTGTGGTCCACTTTTGGGACTTCTACCCTTTGTTAGATAGCTCTGTACTAGTGACTTCAACATTCTGGGAGGGATTTCTGTATATATTTATTTTGGGTTTCTTCCGCCTTGTTATTCTTGTTTAGATTATTGTTATCGTTAGTTTCTGCCCTTTCACTCATTGCTTGATGTTCTGGGTTACGGGTAGGCTTACCTACTAGTAAGGTATAGTACGTGCCATCATGACTCGAGAAATTGGGTTGTGACTAGTTCGTACCAAAGCCTCAGGTTCACCGGTCTCACTTGTACAGAGCTAACGTGTAGTAGAGTACTGCAGATCAGTGCGGAGACGTCTGTAACTTATCTTCTAGAGGCTACATGATGTCCTAAGAAAAATTTCCTCTTTTGTTTCAGTTTCGTGCAACATGTGTCTTATTGGTTCCTTAAGATCTCACTTGTTCCACTATTTCGCAGGATGGCTCGCTTCTGAGGTGGCGTGGCCGGGGGTGATGCACCCAGGCCTGGAGACAGAGGCCCAGCTTGGGGTAGACGCCAACCCCGAGGTCGAGAGAGGGCC
>NW_006238955.1:469465-471424 GCF_000226075.1 Solanum tuberosum
ATGCCCACGAGTTTCTTACTACTTGTTGTGAGAGGCTTCACTTTTGGGACTTGTGGAGTCTAGAGGGGTCGACTTCATTGCTTACAAGGTAGATGGGCCAACCAGGCTGTGATGGCGCACATTCATTCAGACCAGGCCAGTTGTATCTCTACCAGTATCATGGGATGAGTTTTTTGAGGCCTTCTTGGCCAAGTTTATCCCTCGTAGCGTCAGAGACTGGTTCAGATATCAATTCTGCAGGTTGGAGCAAGGCTCCATGTCGGTGGCAGAGTACGAGACTAGGTTCCACGAGCTCTCCCGTCATGCCGAGATGATATTACCTACAGAGGAGGAGAGAGTTAGGAGCTTTGTTCGTGGGTTGAGATTGCAGCTTCGTCTTGAGATCCAGTCCTTAGTTTCTGCGGGTCGATCTTTTTCGACGTAGTTGAACATGCTAGTACTATGGAGCATCATCGTCGCGAGGCCCAAGGGGGCAGCGAGAAGAGGGCTAGGCATGAGGGCAGCTACAGTGACTCCCGCCCCAGGTCTAGAGTTATCATGACAGGGCCGGACGACGGTTTAGATAGGGTTAGTCTAGCAGACCTACAGAGGCCTCTCTTCAGGCATCAGATGGTGGTCGTAGTGAGGCTAGCTCGAGTCTGGTCCGTGAGGTGGTTCAGTCGGGTTCTTCAGGCCATGGTAGTCGTTCTTCTGGGAGTCCCCCTCGACAGGGTTGCTATGAGTGTGGTGAGATGGGTCATTGGGCTAGGGACTGCCCTCTGCATAGTAGGATTGCTCCCCCTCTTCATGCAGCTCCCCCAGCTTTACCAACACCTCCAGTATTAATATGCCTCTCGATTAAGTATGATGTCTGAGCCTCCGGTAGCGCCGTTGCGTGTGTCGACCCCCGTGGGTGAGTTATTAGTAGTGGATCAGATATTTTGATCTTGCTTACTTACTATCTAGGGGCATGACACCCGGGCTGACCCTATATTGCTTGACATGGTTGATTTATATGTGATTCTAGGCATGGATTGGTTATCCCTTTATCGCGCTATTTTAGATTGCTATTCTAAGACCGTTACCTTAACCATTCTTGGTATCCCTCCGATGGTGTGGCAAGGATCTCATTGTAGCCCAACAGTTGGGGTTATCTCTTTTATTCGTGCAAGGAGGCTAGTGACTAGTGGATGCTTATCATATTTGGCCTATGTGAATGATGTGAGTAGGGAGGTTCCTTCGGTTGAGTCAGTTCTTGTTGTTCGAGACTTCTTAGATGTGTTGTGACCTACCTGGCCTACCCCCAGAGTGTGATATTGATTTTCCAATTGAGCTTGAGCCAGGTACTCGACCTATTTCTATTCCTCCATATCGGATGGCTCCTGCAGAGCTCAAGGAGCTCAATGTTCAGCTTCAGGATCTCTTGGGTAAGGGATTTATCAAACCTAATGTATCACCTTTGGTCGCTCCCATTCTTTTTGTTAAGAAGAAGGAAGGTATGATGCACATGTGCATTGACTTTCGGTAGTTGAATAAGGTGACAGTCAAGAATCGATATCCTCTACCTTGGATTGATGGCCTATTTGACCAGCTACATGGAGCTTTAGTGTTCTCTAAGATTGATTTGAGATCCGGTTACCACCAGTTGACAATTAGGGCAACGGACATCCCTAAGACTGTATTTAGGACCCGTTATGGCCATTATGAGTTCTTGGTGATGTCATTTGGGTTGACTAATGCCCCTGCTGCCTTTATGGACTTGATGACGCGTGTGTTCAGGCCTTATCTTGATTCCTTCGTCATAGTCTTCATTGATGACATTTTGATATACTCGCGGAGTAGGGGTGATCATGAGCAGCATTTGAGAGTTGTGCTCCAGACTTTGAGAGATCAGCGGCTTTATGCCAAGTTCTCAAAATGCCAGTTTTGGTTAGACTCTGTGGCGTTCTTGGGGCATGTTGTATCTAAAGAGGGCATTAT
>NW_006238955.1:471675-475118 GCF_000226075.1 Solanum tuberosum
CCAATATGAGTTTTAACTTTAAGTTTAAGCCTAAGTTTGAGTTTGGTCAACATTCTGAGTAAACGCGCTAGGTTGAGAATTCCGTCAGCGCGGTTAGCTCCAGAATGTCAAGTTTGGTTTAGATTGACCCTTCTTTTGTGTCCCAAGGTTTCCGATATCTTTCCGATCTCTTTTGTGGTTTTAGACTTAAAATGGCTTTTGGAAGTGGGACTCACTTTTTATCGAGGTGACCTTCAATGTAAATTTCGACTGCGCCGTTGAGTCTGGAATATCAAATTTGGTATGGTTGCATATCTCGTTTGCGTGCACGGGGTTCTGAACGAATTCGGAGCGTACCGTCTGAGTTTTTAGTTTTAGGAAAATTACAGAAAATCTGCTATAATTGCAGAAAAACCAGCAACATTTCCTAAAACTTAAACCCTCCTCTCTCTGTCATTACTCGACCGATTTAGGCGATTCAAAGTGTGGGAGCTTCATTTTTTTGGTGGCTTTGCTGTAGAGTGTTTGGAAGTTGTCGAGTGCGCGTAGTTTGAGGTAAATTTTGCGATAACCTGACTATTGTACCACTTTTTCGAGCTTTTGTTTTTGGCATTCTTGTTTTGGTTATATCTCTCTCATTTTGCCTCGGTTTTGGGTGATTCGAAGACACACGCGTTGAGAATTGTCGAGAATTCGTCGTAGAGTGTTCAAAGAGTGTTGGCTACCTTTCGATTTTCGTTTATTCTGAGTTTAGACTGTTGCTGTAGGTTTTTTTTTAGTTTATTAAAGTGTGGTTTCTTGCTTGTCGGTTTTTGCTATGTTTTGAGCCTCGAATTGTGTTCCATTCTGGAACACAAGTTTGGGGTGCCGTTTAGGGTCTCTCGACGGAGACAAATTCGGGCATTTTGATGCGGGTCCCAAGATTCTGGTTTTGACTCCAAAATTGACCTGTCTCCGTTTGTTGTGATATTTGTGTCTAAATCGGGTCCCATGATTCTCGTTTTGACTCCAAAATTAACCTATCTCCGTTTGTTGTGATTTTGCTGTCTAAACGACCGGAATTACATTGTGACTCTATTTTTGATAGAGGGGCAGCGTTTCGTGGTCGTTCGGATAGGTAAAGCTCCGATAAAGTGATTTGGAGAGCGCGCGTTACACCTTAAGGTAGGCTATGGCTTCCTTTCTTTTAGATTGAGCTTAATTGTGTAAAAACATGTCGATTCAAGTGAATTGGGTGTGGGTACCAGTTTATTACCTTACTTTGATTAGATACTTAATGTTAGGATCGATTGGCCATATTTCGGGTATAGTATCATGTTAACCTGTTTAGTAAAGTTGCATGCTTATATGCTAAATGCTATTGTATGCTTGTATGCTATGTATTGTATGCCTTGTTCATCCTTAACCGAGAGCATGATGTCCTTAGTCTAGGTTAGGGTAGCATGGCCTCAGACTTATGACCCGTATGGGCTGGATAGCATTGACTTTATGCCTACGTCGTTCGGATGACTTAGCTCCTTGTAGACTGGAATAGCAGAGTTGATTCTGATAGTTTGAGCCTTAGATTAGGCGTTATCGCTGGTTGCTGCACTTCTGTATCTTCTCCCTCTCATTCTTAGATTCCGACGCATTCTCGAAGGTTTGGTGCATCACTAGAGATGTGGAATTGAGATAGTATAGGCTTTGAGCCTTTTCTGTGATTTCTTTGAGTGGACGGCGTTCCACGATGTTTGTTGTTGGGTTTGATTCTATTGGAGATACCATCACCCCCGGGGTCATATTTTCTAGCTGGGCTGGGAACGTATCGCTGGCTGGGTAGACTTGGTGATATCGACGATTGCCCCTGGGAATCTCTTTCTTGCTAGGCTGGGAGTGTGCTGCTGGATGGGTGTTCCCTGGTCGCTCTTTCTAGCTGGGCTGGGAGCTGACTGCATGGTAGGACGACTCGCAATATCTACCTCTCTCACGGGTCCATCTTTCTAACTGGGATGGGAGTGGATTGTTTGGTTTGGTGCCCCCTAGGGTCACTCTTTCTAACTAGGCTGGTAGTGCGCTGCTGGCTGGATGTATTGGAATGGATTATCTTAGTTACTTTGGGCTGGGAGCCCGGTTTTCTTCTTTCTCAGTAGACTTAGATTTTCCGTGTACCTATCGGGCTTATGGTGGTCCGTTCAGGTTTTATTTGAGCTTGCGCATGAGTGTACCTTCTGGGCATATAGGGGTCCAGTTAGGTTTAGTTTAGTGTGCTTAGTTTGTTTCTGGTATGCTCGTATGCTTTCTTTTCTTATCCGCTTTGACCTCTCTGTGTTTAGATTCTATCATTTCTTATTGTTTTTACCTTTTTTGCTTATTCGGCCTATGATGCCTACTGAGTACCTGTTGTGTTAGTACTCATGCTACGCTCTGCATTTATTTCGTGATGCAGGTCACAGTACCAGTTACCAGCGGTGATTAGTTCCAGCCTTCTGTTGCAACTATGATTCGGAGACGAGGGCGAAAACTTGGCGTTTTTTGTTTTAGCTAGTATTGTTGCCTTTGAGACACGCTCTTTTGTGGTCCATTTTTGGGACTTGTACTCTTTATTAGATAGCTCTGTACTAGTGACTTCCAGGTTCTAGGAGAGACTTCTGTATATATTTATTTTGGGTTGCTTCCGCCTTGTTATCCTTGTTTAGATTATTGTTTTCGCTAGTTTCTGCCCTTTTGCTCATTGCTTGATGTTCTGGGTTACGAGTTGGCTTACCTACTGGTAGGGTATAGTAGGTGCCATCATGACTCGAGAAATCGGGTCGTGACAATATGTTTTACATATCAAGTAACCAAAGCATAAGAAGGTAACAAAAAGCTTAGGTGTTTACTGAATAACGTGCCAACAAAATCTTTAACACATCCAACTTAAATCGTAAATCGATCTCTCTGTTCTAGAGCAATGAGAAAATGGGGACACCGGTTAAGCTACATCTGCCGTCAATAATGAAAATATTGCCCGATACGCCGACCCCGAGGTCGAGTGAGGGCCGCAGCATCAGTCCTGGAGAGAGAGGAGGATCCAGAGCCAGTAGCAGACCCTTCAGCACTTCGTATACCAGATCAGCAAGTGGGGCCGGGGCAAGCCCAGCCGCCACCCGGACTAGTTCTGACTCCAAACCTCCAGGCCGCTATTGCTCAGCTCTTAGGTGGGCTTGGGGGGATGCAGCAGCCACTCACCCTAGTTACACCATCACTAGTACTGCAGGATCAGCCTGCAGTGAGGACACCTCTGGTCCAGGTACGACCTGAGGGAGTACAGCCTTTGGCAGCGGACAGACCTATGCTGCTTGAGGACTAGAAGATGCTTGGTGTGTTTCTCAGGTTGACACCACCGAGGTTTTCTGGGGATGTGGGTGAGTATGCCCACGAGTTTCTACTTACTTGCCGCGAGCGGCCACAGACTTTGGGTTTTATGGAGTCGAGAGGGGCAGATT
>NW_006238955.1:475227-476427 GCF_000226075.1 Solanum tuberosum
ATTCAGACCAGGCCAGTTGGATCTCCACCAGTATCATGGGATGAGTTTTCGTAGCGTCAGAGACCGGCTCAGGGATCAATTCTGCAGGTTGGAGCAAGGCTCCATGTTGGTGGTAGAGTACGAGACTAGGTTCCACGAGCTCTCCCGTCATACCGAGATGATATTACCTACAGAGGAGGAGAGAGTTAGGAGCTTTGTTCGTGGGTTAAGATTGCAGCTTCGTCTTGAGGTCCAGTCCTTAGTTTCTGCGGGTAGATCTTTTTTCGACGTAGTTGAACATGCTAGTACTATGGAGCATCATCGTCGCGAGGCCCAAGGGGGCAGCGAGAAGAGGGCTAGGCATAAGGGCAGCTACAGTGACTCCCGCCCCAGGTCTAGAGTTATCATGACAGGGCCGGACGACGGTTTAGACAAGGTCAGTCTAGCAGACCTACAGAGGCCTCTCTTCAGGCATCAGATGGTGGTCGTAGTGAGGCTAGCTCGAGTTTGGTCCGCGAAGTGTTTCAGTCGGGTTCTTCAGGCCATAGTAGTCGTTCTTGTGGGAGTCGCCCTCGACAGGGTTGCTATGAGTGTGGTGTGATGGGTCATTGGGCTAGGGACTGCCCTCAGCATAGTAGGATTGCTCCCCCTCTTCATGCAACTCCCCCAGCTTTACCAGCACCTCCATTTGGAGGCCGTGGTCAGGGTCAGGACCGTAGATGTGGTCAGCAGGGTATACGGGGTGGTCCCCGAGGAGGCAGGACAGTTGGTAGGCTTGGTGGGCAAGGCAGAGGCAGACAAGGCCATTTCTATGCAGGTCCAGTGAGGGCGGAGGCTGAGGCATCAGACGATGGGATCACATGTACTATTCTTTTATGCCAGCAGCCTGCCTTGGCTTTATTTGATCCAGGCTCTACTTTTTCGTATGTTTCTGTTTACTATTCCTCTCGATTGAGTATGATGTTTAACCCTCTCGTAACGCCGTTGTGTGTGTCGACCCCCGTGGGTGAGTCTTTAGTAGTGGATCAGGTATTTCGATCTTGCTTAGTTACTATCCAGGGGCGTGACACCCGGGCTGACCTTATATTGCTTGACATGGTTGATTTTGATGTGATTCTGGGCATGGATTGGTTATCCCCTTATCGCGCTGTTTTAGATTGTTTTTCTAAGACTGTTACCTTAGCCATTCCCGGTATTCCTCCGGTGGTGTGGCAGGGATCT
>NW_006238955.1:476715-479136 GCF_000226075.1 Solanum tuberosum
GATTGATGACCTATTTGACCAGCTACATGGAGCTTCAGTGTTCTCTAGATTCATTTGAGCTCCAGTTACCACCTGTTGACGATTAGGGCAGCGGCCATCACTAAGACTGTATTTAGGACCCGTTATGGCCATTATGAGTTCTTGGTGATGTCATTTGGGTTGACTAATTCCCCTGCTGCCTTTATGGACTTGATGATGCGCGTGTTCAGGCCTTATCTTGATTCCTTCGTCATAATCTTCATTGATGAAATTTTGATATACTTGCGGAGTAGGGGTGATCATGAACATCATTCGAGAATTGTGCATTATTTATGACTTGCTGGGACTGACAGTTCGGTCACCTGGTCATTTGTTTGGTCTTGGTGCCAGTTTTTGTGTTTTGGAGCTTATGAACCTTGAATGATCATTTTCAATCAAAAGTTCAAGAAACTAACATCGGAATCCAATTCTGACGATTCCATTAGCTCCGGAAGGGTCATTTTAGGCTATCAGCTTGGTCGTCATGACTCCCAAAGTTTTCAGTGTGAGTCGGTGCGATTAGGCGTTTTAACTTTAAGTTTAAGCCTAAGTTTGAGTTTGGTCAACATTCTGAGTAAACGCGCTCGATTGAGAAATCTGTCAGCGCGGTTAGCTCCAGAATGTCAAGTTTGGTCTAGATTGACCCTTCTTTTGTGTCCCGAGGTTTCCGATATCTTTTTGTGGTTTTTTGACTTAAATGGTTTTTTGGAAGTGGGACCCACTTTTTATCGAGATGACCTTTGATGAAATTTCGACTGCGCCGTTGAGTATGGAATATCAAATTTGGTATAGTTGCATATCTCGTTTGCGTGCACTGGGTTCCGAACGAGTTCGGAGCACCCCGTCTGAGTTTTTAGTTTTTGGAAAATTGCAGAAAATCTGCTATTATTGCAGAAAAACCAGCAACATTTCCCAAAACTTAAACCCTCATCTCTCTCTCATCTCTCAACGAATTTAGGCCATTCGAAGTGCGGGAGCTTCATTTTTTTGGTTGCTTCTCTGTAAACTGTTCGTAAGTTGTTCGGTGCGCATAGTTTGAGGTAAATTTCGCGATAACCTGACTGTTGTACCCCTTTTTCGAGCATTTGTTTTTGGCATTCTTGTTTTACTCATATCTCTCTCATTTTAGCTCGGTTTTGGGTGATTCGAAGTCCCACGTGTTGAGAATTGTCAAGAATTCATCGTAGAGTGTTCAAAGAGTGTTGACTACCTTTTGATTCTCGTTTATTCTGAGTTTACACTGCAGCTGTGGGTTTTCTTTTAGATGATTAAAGTATGGTTTCTTGCTTGTTGGTTTTTGCTATGTTTTGAGTCTCGATTTGTGTTCCATTTTGGAACACAAGTTTGGGGTGCCGTTTAGGGTCTCTTGAGGGAGTCAAATTCGGGTAGTTCGATAAGAATCCCACGATTCTCGTTTTGACGCCAAAATTGACCCGTCTCCGTTAGTTGTGATTTTGGTGTATAAATGACCGTAATAACATTTTGACTCTATTTTTTATAGCGGGGTAGCGTTTCGAGGTCGTTCGGATAGGGAAAGCTCCGATAAAGTGTTTGGAGAGCGCGCGATCGACCTCAAGGTAAGCTGCGGCTTCCTTTCTTTTAGATTGATCTTAATTGTGTAAAAACATGTCGATTGGAGTGAATTGGGGGTGGGTACCAATTTACTACCTTACTTTGATTCGATACCTCATGTTAGGATCGATTGGCCATATTTCGGGTATAGTATCATGTTAACCGGTTTAGTAAAGTTGCATGCTTATGTGCTAAATGCTATTGTATGCTTGTATTTTATGTATTATATATCTTGTTCATCCTTAACCGTAAGCATGATGTCCTTAGTCTAGGTTAGTCTAGCTTTGACTTACACTTATAACCCGTGTGGGCTGGATAGCCTTGACTTTATGCCTACGTCGTTCGAATGACTTAGCTTCTTGTAGGCTGGAATAGCAGACTTGAGTCTGATATTTTGAGCCTTAGATTAGGCGTTATCGCTGCTTGCTGCACTTCTGCATCTTCTCACTCTCATTTTTCGATTTCCGACGCATTCTCGAAGGTTTGGTGCATCACTAGAGGCATGGGATTGAGATAGTATAGGCTTAGAACCTTTTCTGTGATTTCTTAGAGTGGACGGCGTTCCACGGTGGGTGTTGTTTGATTGGTTCCTATTGGAGATACCATCACCCCCAGGGTTGTTCTTTCTAGCTAGGCTGGAAACGTATCGTTGGCTGGGTAGACTCAATGATATCGACGATCTCCCACGGGTCTCTCTTTCTAGCTGGGCTGGGAGTGTGCTGCTGGCTGGGTGTCCCCGGGTCGCTCTTTCTAGCTGGGCTGCGAGCTGACTGCATGGTAGGATGAATCGCGATATCTACCTCACTCACGGGTCACTCTTTCTAGCTGGGG